>NC_057813.1:691642344-691649663 GCF_018294505.1 Triticum aestivum
CATCCACCACTGCCGCCCCACCCATGTCGCCTCGCTGCTCCAGCCATCTTCGCCATCGGTGGCCGCCTGCCTCACCATCAATGAACACGCCAACTACTCCGTTCGCCTCGCTGCTCCAACGAAGATGCCTGGCCGCGGAGCAGATCAGGCGAGATTCATAGGCAAGCGAGAAGAGGAGCCCCCCGACTACTCTACGCGTGCCGCCAGATCTTCAACGCCCAGCGCCGACGTCTTCCTCCTTGGTCCGCCCAGGCTCCCCCTCGGTCTGCGTCCCTGAGATGGTAAGCTGGTGCTGTGGGCTGGTTCGATGATTCGATTCGTGTTGGTACGAGCGTCCCGTTGATGATGTGTTGTTTGTTTGTTTTTTACTCAGGCAGGGCGCAAGGAGACGGCGCTCGACCTGGCAAGTTCTCGACAAGGGCGTCCAGGTCAAGCTCACCGGCGGCCTTCAAGGTTGATCCGATTCGCACAGCCCAAATCCCCTCATTTTTCTTCTGTCCCTTCCCAGTGTTATGATAGATACATCGTCAGATCCACTAGAGGGCTCGCTATTTGTTTTACAAAATATGGTTATTTCTGGGTACATGTGCACTAGATAGGTTATGTTTCTTAGTACTCTGGACCTTGAAGATATGTCATGTTATAGAATGCAAGTATGTATATCATGGTCGTCTCCTTAGTCTGCAAACAAATAAATCATTTCAAGTTTTTTGTCCATGTGTAGTCCATAAATATTAACAAAATTCAAATGATCAATTAATGAAAATGATTAATCCCTAGATTCACTATATAGTCCATCAAGATTATATGTTTTTCCTATAACAGAAGTATTTCATATCATAGAATAATTGTAGCTCGGAGACCACGGTCATGGTAGCTCATTTCATATCATTTGAATTTTTCCTATAAATATTACAATGACGCTGGATTGGAATGGATGCAGGTGGGTGGCCGAGGAGGACCACTAGCTGTCTGTCAATCGGACCACCGTCCTTGATCAACTTCCCGCGGCAGTCAAGCCAGCCATGCATATACATGATGCTGCTGCTACAAGTATGGTATCTTCCATAGCAAGGTTGAAAGGATCCTTAAAACAAGCAAGGTAGGCAACATTTGATCTGAGAGTACATAGTTATGGGCATGCATGTATAAGTGCTATAGGGAAGGGTTAATTAGCCATGGAGTAGTTGCCAGTAACCTCTTTCTGTTTATGGAGTGTAAACAAAATAAGAGCCCACATACACTTGCATCTTTTCTGAACATTCAGCCCGTCCTGTTTAGTCGAACGAAGAAAAAATGCAAGGACACCAAAAGGTGTGTAGATACACAGATAACAAATATGTGGTTCCATACTAGTTGGAACACTTTTCGCTTAAATGATGTGCATGACAGATTTATCCAGCCACTGCACTTTACTGAACAGTTGTTTCCTAGACACGTTGGGTTTTTCAAACCTTTTCTTGGGAGTAATTATACTTGTTAACTGCTGTCCTTTTGCAAGAAAAAGAAAAGGTGCTATCCTGAATGAATGTAAAAAATACTTTAACAAGCCCTTCTTTGTTGCATTTAGGGGCATTGCAAGGCACTGCAATTACCTCGGAGATCTACTCTTGGTGCTGATTAGCTACAGAAGCAGAAGGCCATGCTGTATTGTTATTGTAGACCGTGATGATCATGCAGAACTAAATGGCAAGTTCTTCTGTACATTGTTCTTTGATATCCAGTTTTGAATTGAAGTTGCATCGATCTCTAGCTTTGACGCCGCGCTGTGATCTAATCTGGTGCGTGCAGGTGCTGCGGGCCAAGGACCTGAACGAGATGTTCCCGGTGGTGGACGCAGAGGCGGCGCCCATGGAGGACGCCCCTCCACCACTGCTCCGACGCCATACAGGTCTTCTTACCTTCAGTTTCTTCTTCTTCCCTTACCCTCCATTCCTTTGACTGAGATGTGATGTGGTTTCCTGCCATGAATGAGCAGTTTTCGCCGGATGGATGTAGGACGACCGACCATGGATGAGCAGCAGCAGCACCCTCATGGTGAGCCCCTCCACCCCTTTGTTTCCCTCTGTTTTCTGTGATGCTGTAGTTTGGCCTCGGTTCCATGGCTTATTACTTGCTGTACGACACGTCGAGGACCGAGTGTTTGAGCTGATTTGTGTTGTTGGTGGTCATCTAGCTACTGATTTTCTGCTGCAAGTTAGAATGCCTACTGTTCTGTGCTGTAGATGACTACTAAATTATCTAGTTTGCATCCCTTTGATGTCATGTAAGCTACTGATTAGTTGCAGGTAATTAGAATGTTGTAGGTTCAGTACTAACATGGCCTAATCCATTGGAATAAATTAGATGGGAATATATCTAGTTTGTTAATATAAATCTGATTAGTATGTTTGCTGCCATTTTGTATAAGTTAGATGGGAATAAATTAGATGGGCATAATCTATAACAAGCCCTAATTGAACGAATCAATCTGATTAGTATGTTTGCTGCCATTTTGTTAGTCTGCAGAAGCATATCTAGTTTGTTAGTCAGCCACTTTTTTGCTAGAACCATAAATCCTGATGCATGCTGATTATGGTCTGGTCTGTTAGATTTGTTCTCCTGTTGCTTAAAATTTGACTGGATTCTGAATGTGTATCTGCTGGTGTGTATCTACTGTTGCCTGGATTCTGAATGAACATGTCAGTATACTATATACCCAAAAAAACATGCTTACAGTTCTTTTCATTTCTATGATCAATTTAGTTAGAGTTGCACATGTCAGTATACTATATACCAAAAAAAATCCTAGCTAGTGAGAACATTTGTCACTCCATGAACACGTACTGGTTAGTGTTAGTCATACTATTTATCTACATGGCATTTGATGTCAATTCTTGCTTATAAGTTATTGGATCACTCCATGAACACATTCTTATTCTTATATTTTCATTCTTATTCTTTGCACAGGTGAAGTGTGAATCCAAGGCCGAAGCTATGAATCATATCAACAAAGAGGAGCATATTATGTGTTGTAATTGTACGCATATCTGGGTTGTAGTATACTGAATTGTAATAGACTAATGTAGTCTTGTTTTGGACGAATTTCATTTGCTCTCTAGTATGTTCAAAACAATGATTGTGTATGTGATTTGAAATCCCGTGAAATGGAAACATGACAAGAGGGTCCAAGTTATAATGGTTGTTTGACAAATTTCGAAATTTCTCACATGTGGGACATATTTTGAGAAAAGCATGACATGTGCGACTGGCTTACTAGTGGTACCCCAATGTATAATGGCTGAAACTATAAAAATCAATGGACTAAAAAGGCTACGACCCAAAAATAAAATGGCTTAAATGTTGGGCCTAGCCCATGTAGTTGACCAAAATTAATCAAGAAAAAATATATAAAAAGGCCGAATTGTTGGGCTAGGCCCATGTAGAAAACCGAATTGGACCGGGCTGAATCTTGTGCCACATCAGCTTGCCACGCTGGATGCCTACGTGGCCTGGGGAGGTAGCTAGTGACCAAAATGAAATAATAGACGTATTTTGGTCGTAAACGTCTCCGACCATTCCAGAAGAAAGGTTGGTATAGTCAGTTTATGACGGCCAGCTTTTGACCGTATGTTTTTGGTCACAAAAAGGTCACGAATGGAAATTTGTGACCTTTCAGTGACCAATAGTGGTGGTCACAAGTTGACATATTTCTTGTAGTGTTACTATATAGTACTAATAGTATCGAGGATTCGAGGTGCTGGTTACATAGTACAATATGGCTACAGTAAAAACACCCGCACGATGCGCGAAGCATGTGAAGCAAGTACAAATAGTGTACTACTATTGTTGATGATTGGCCTCATCCGATAACCTATTGCAATGCACGTTTCATCGGAATTAGTTGCCAGGCGCCAACGAGTATATGGGCGCTGCTCGTCCTCATGCTCGTGATCATCACCATCGTCATCTCCCCCTTGGTTATAAAAATTTTCAAGTATAGGTGGTGGAATTTTCACAGGACCTTGGAAACACAAGAAGAAGGTTAATTAGTAAAGGGAAACTTGCTAACCCGCATGCATGTGGATGAAACAATTATAATTATGGTGGAAGACAAACATACCTAAATCATAACGATTCCATGCAAAAACAGTGCCACAAGTGGTGGCAGCAAACACAAGGCCCTCGTATTCAGTTGCATCACAGTACTCATCCGTGTACAGAAACTGATTTTTGAGCAATGCCCATCGAGTCAAACCAGCAACGACGGCAACAAGCTTGTCGAAGATAGCAACAACTTCATAGTTGTTGTAATTCCAAGAGCGGGTGGGAACTCGAGAAATTGCTATCTTCCATAGAAGATAGTCACCATGATTGTATTTGAACGTGCGTACAATACCGGTGTGCTAAACCTCTGGGCAATCTGCTGAGATTTTTGGAAGTGGAACCTGGTCACGAGTGTACACATTCACAAGTTCCCGCTAGCAGTTGGACCCAATGTAAACAACCCAATCTCCATTTGCGCCTGCCCAGGCCTTGCCCTCAAGCGATGGCATCTTAACATCATACGTATCATTATCAAGCGGCATCAACTTGCACAGGGTGAGGCCTCCGTCGTGACGGCGCCGGTCATCAGGGTCACGGTGAAGAAGATAGGGGAGATCAAACCGTTCCTTGACTCTTGGGTTCCTTGTAATGATGTTATCAGTTGAGTCAAGAATGGGCTTGAACGAACCTGCCATGCTAGCCGAGGTGATGACGTTGCACCGATCAATGAGTTCCTCCATCACGTCATCTTTCAGATCGGGGCAAGAATATCAGGGTCGTTTCCGTCCTGTTCCCTCCATGGAGAAGACGATCAAACAATGGCAGAAGAAATCGTGAAGGGCTGAATTAAAATGGAGGAGGGAGACGAAGAGCGTGCGACAACAGTTCGAAATCAAGAGGGAAAGGCGAAGCATCGGTGGACGGTTGCCAGTTTGCCACGGTTCACGTAGGGGCGCCCCGGCCTACACGTCAGTTCGGAAATACTCCTACTACTCGCCGTCATCTCACTGATATGTTGGAACGGGACCACATGTCAACGAAACATGGTGTGTAATTTCTCGTGCAAAATGCGGTCTGGCCGCGTTGGCCCGAAGTGCCGCATTAGTTTTTTTTTTTGAAAGTTTGCCGCATTAGTTATCGACCTTTATTTTTTTAGCATGCAATCTGAATGGATAGCTCCTGTGGTCATCACACGTGAGCGGATATAGTGATGGTTGATTCGCCCGAGCAACTTTAATGTGGGAATATGGGAGTACCAGCGGATTCAAGGAACAGAGAAATGATGGTTGCTTCATCCGAGCAACTTACCATGGCGAAGGTGGGGCTCTGTGATTTGACTGCTCACTAGTCATTACTACTGCGGCGCAACGACCGGGGTGAATCTTTCCCTGAAGTTGTGTTGGGCACTCAATATTGCTGCATGGCAGGTGGAGCCGGATGAAGGATGTCCAACATGTCAGCGAAACGAAGTTGAATTGTTTCTGGCATTGCTATCAATCCTTCAGGATTTGCTTATATGTACACATAATTTTGACGAAATTGTACTGTGATGCTATGAAGGTTTCAACTCTGGTTCCCGCAGGAAAAAAAGGTTTCAACTTAGGATTCATGTGTCTTGCCTCAAGATTATCTCGTTACAACATTCCATCAAATACAAATGAAACTACCATGGCTAATGCATCTCAATGGTTCGCAGATCAGCGCCAATATTCACATCACAACTAAAGACAAAGTTGTGAGAAGGTGTACAAATAAAGAAAAAAATATAATTGATCGATGTTGTTCGTAGGCATGGCTCCATTTCCTTGGCAAAGTGTTCATTGATTGGCAGCTAGTTTCACCCAGCTCTGTAGCCATAAAGATTTGTATGAAGGACATCACAATCCGATCATTTTGTGCAGCTCCACTAAAATCAGGCGGACCATCCCTGTTTGCAAAGATATCCAGTCAGTGTGATTACAATAATAGTGGAACTAAATGATGAAACATAACACACATAAATAGTAGCCGATCACCTCAACGATCACTCTTTAGGACTAACTTCTTGTCGGAGAAGATTAGGCGTGAAGTTCGATGAGGAGGATAGCAAAACCAATCTCCCTTTCCGCAGTCCCACAGAAATGTAAAAACGTTGCCCGTGTGACATTTTGGCGGAACTGCACAAAACACTCTTCAGAAAAGTGATTTGTGTAGTTCACCAAAAGGTCGCAATAGCAACGAGGTGAAAATGGATAGCCCTGTTTGCAAAAGGAGGTCGAAAGGAAACAATTACTGCCCAATAACACGAGTTGAAGACACATATGCCGACAAAAAAGAAGCACGTTCCATGTAAAAAGGGAAAGATAACACATGGTGGTTTATCAAAAATGGTTTGAGGACGAGATTGCAAGATGGAAAGTACGTCGGCCGAGATACGATTTAAGCAAACAACTAAAGAAGATCCACATGCAGCAACGTGGGAAGATGGGCAGTGGAGCAAGGCCGGAGGAAGCTGTACCTGAGGGTCGTCTGGATGTTACTAGGAGGGCGTCGGCGGCCGGGATCTGCCCATACTGCAGCAGCGAGCAAGTGGCGAAGGCCCTACCACGCCGGAGCTTGGTCAGAGAGAACGGCGGGTACCGCAGATCGGGACGAGCTGCCTCAACACCGTCGAACGAAGAGACGATGCACATCCTCCCTCTCCGCTGGCGGATGGGATGCGGCCGGATCACTGACCAACGCTGAGAGAGAGAGGCCACGACGGCCTTGTGTGAGATCGTGTGACGAGACTCACGAGGGACAAACCCATTTTTCCATTGTCCCCACGGCAATCGTTTTATATTCTAGGCGTGGTACCGGACCCTCCTTCGAGTAAACAACCGCTACACGCGTCAAATTATCACGTGGGCTGCCTTTTCGTATAAAAACGAAATCCACCGTGTACCCGCGCGGGTGTGGCCGGGAACGATACGTGAGTACGTGCGTCCTGCGTGCACTTCTTCTTTAGGTGCAGGTACGTATGTGGGTGGGTGTGAGAGAGATGGTTTGTGCGAAATAGAGGCAATGTGTTGATGATATCTCAATCAGAAAAATGTAACATATGCAATGTGTGTGAAATGGAGTCATGTACGTGAGATATTGATAGAATTGAAAACAGGGATGAAGTGTGTGGTTGCGCGATCGATAAAGAGTGCCATCGAATTTGTGTTTGCCCACGTCAAAGATACAGGGAGGCTAGCCTACTAGAATTTGAGAGGGTAGAGGTGCAGTTCTTCTCCGTGGCATGGATACCTACCTACAATGTTCGACTATCG
>NC_057813.1:692249877-692408263 GCF_018294505.1 Triticum aestivum
ACTATAATATCTGTGCTCAGACTGCTCTCCGGCGGTGTTGCATCTGAACTGCTACCATCTGGTAACATGGATGGCGCACTGCTTCCACAAATAGATTCTGGGGTTGTACATTGTGTCCTAATGTGAACGGCATCCTCAAAGGTTTTCGCTGGACATAAGTAAGAGATAGTTATCATATGATCTAGGCAGTAAGCTTACATGGTAAACGGCGGACGAAATATTGCCGAGCATGGCAAACTATATTTAAATGGTTCGAAGCAGCATCAGCCGAAAATAAATTAAAATGGCAAGATGAAACTAGGGATGTAAGTGGCAAATAAACGACATCCGTCAGTCCCATCTAGTTAGTTTTTGCTACCTCCCTAGTTCATTTTCCTCAAAAAACAAAAACTCTTTTGAACTATCATACAACTAGTGGACTTTAATCAGGATTAAACGGGACCCAGTTGACATCCCTAGTTGAAGGGAGTGTACCACCACTATATTTAAGTTGCCAAGGCATCTAAGCAGTTGAAATAATCTGAGAAAGCACTTAACAGTGTGGCCTCATATAAACTACGAAGACAGTCTTGTGATGAATCTGAGAGGAAAAGGTAAGGACTCAAATGAAATAGGCATGCATTTCTTTATGATAGTACAGCAGGCACTGCTGACATATTGGCCAACTCAGGTATAGCGTAACAACAAACAAGCATTTGAATCAAGCAATACAGCAAAGCAGACAACTGAACTATTTGTAATTTGGTAGGATTACAGGTTGAGGGCACAAGCCAAGAAAGCAACCCACTCGCATTACATTTCACATGTACTAAAACACACTGGCTTACCATATGTTGCTGTGAAGCCTCGCTGCTGTTGCAATGTTCTTTGAAGATATCGGCAGCATCACGTGGTTGCAAATTTAGTTGTTGTAGTTTATTCTGCACCCTCTATTTAGGTAAAATTAATTTTAATCGCATGCACTGGTCCAAATTGATCATCAATGGTTCATCTAAACTAATGAAAGAAGGGTGTGTGCATACACGACAATATATCCGCTTCCCTCTATTTTTATGCTTGTTCGAGGTGCCAGCCCCAAAAGAACAAATATTTTGCTTGATGGGGTTGGCAGCTCCATAATTAATAGAAGCATCAAATTAGTCATGCAACTTGGGAAGATCAATAACACACAAACAGGTAATGAACAGAGGCTCGGAGCAGTAATGTAATAGTTAGCATCAGAAAATGTAGGGTAAAACGAACAAAAAGCTGCGGAACCACATGCTAGTTTGCTGATGTGTAATTAAGCATAGAGAACATTACGGAGTCTGATGGAACCAACAAGTGGCATCAGAACAAAACTAAAGCATATTAACTATATGTGCACTAGTATGTAATTTAACACATGTAACATGTTCACTGCCAGAAGTATAGCCCTACAGGTGCACTAGTATGGGAACCCTGTTAAACATTTTCAAAATTCTCAAAAACCTAACAGAAAAAAAGTTACGGGGCTTTTAAGATCTAGAGTGGAAAAAGTCGAAAAAATTTCAAACTGTGGTCAAACAATAGTCAACCAATGGTCAAACTAATTATTCTAGAATATTAGTGTTACTAAATAATTATTTCAGTTATTTTGAATTTTGGTAAAATCTGGTTAAACTGTGGTCAAACAATGGTCAAACTAATTATTCAAGAAATATTAGTGTTACTAAATAATTATTGTTTTTTAAAACAATAGTTTTAAACTCAAACAATGAAATGTGTCACTTCATGCTCACGAAAAATTCCTGAGGGTTAATAGGATTGACATCTTACTATTGTCAGGAAACAACAAGTGCAGACTACTTGGAATTGAGCGAGAATAGAACCCGGAAGTTAAGCGTGCTCAGGCTGGGGGAGTGGGAGGATGGGTGACCGTTCGGGAAGTTAGATGATTAGGAATGATGAGGGGTGATTAGAGATTAGAGGATAAATTGAGCAGTGATGAGGGATGGTGATTAGAGATTAGAGGTTAAAATAATTCAGAAATTTGAAAATAAAAAAAATTCAAAAACAATTCAAAAAAAAATTCAAAAAGGAAAATCATAAAATTTCCTTTAGTCCCGGTTGATGTTACCAACCGGGACTAAAGGTGGAGCTCCACGTGGCCGCGACCTTTAGTCCCGGTTCCAGTTTGAACCGGGACTAAAGGGGGGAGGGGAGGCATTAGTCACGACCCTTTAGTCCCGATTCAAGAACCGGGACTAATGGTCCTTACGAATCGGGACTGATGCCCCCTTTTCTATTAGTGATGCCAGTCGAGCCTAAGTTTCTTTCAAAGAGTCTGATGCAATATGTACGCACGTATGACATGACAGCCAAAACAATGAGCACATGAATAACGGGTGCCCAAATGTACTGCATTTGCTTAATCCTGTTGAAAAATTAAAATACATGCATAAATACCAATGCAAATATCTGGCCAGGTTGTCAGGGCAACTATAGTACTCTCGTTCAATTTCTATGATTATGTCCCTGCTGCTACGTAGAAATTAATTCACAATCCAGACAAGACAGCTGCCTAGCTCTTTAGTATTTCCTCCTACAATATGTATGGTTAATTGCTTATTAGATCACTTTTTTCCAAGCGATGGTACACATCAGCAGAAATAGGTACAGATTCTTGTGCCCTTTGAAAAAAAGGTGTGACTCTTGTGCGGACGAATAATTTGATTCGTCGATATCTCTCTCATTTTCAATATGGATGCTCTATTTAAGTGTCGTGCTACAACGTCGCTCATCAAAGTGTCGTGTGAACAGTATTTTCGTTTTTCCGGCAAAGCATAGATATATCTTCTCATCATTAATATTGAACTTTGCACATATACAGAAGACATGGATATGTATATACCGAAAAAGGGTTTCCCCCGCATTGTATTATAACGCAAGGGGTAAGCTTCATCCCCAGCTTAATAAAACCTGTATCACTTTAATTCCAAAGAAAGAAAATGCTAAAATTCCTCAAGATTTCAGGCCCATTAGTCTTTGTAATGTAGTTTATAAAATTATCACCAAAACTTTGGCCAATAGACTCAAAGATCTTCTACCTAATTATATCCATGAGTCTCAGCAAGCTTTTATACAAGGCAGGAGGGTTACTAATAATATTGTTATTGCACAAGAAATCACTCACTCCTTTCTGCTTAAATCCTGGAAGCACAAAGCCTTTATGCTTAAAATAGATTTGGCCAAAGCTTTTGACGGAATTGAATGGTGCTTTATCAGAAGGGCGTTGTTCCAAAAAGGGTTGCATTGTCATTTCATATATTTAATCATGGAATGTATCTCCTCTGCCACCTTACATTAATGGGCAACCGTTTGGCAGCTTTAAGGGATCCCGAGGCATTCGACAAGGTTGCCCCTTGTCACGATATATTTTTATTCTTGCAGTCAATGAATTGTCGCTTCAATGTAGGAGGCTTTAAATGCCAATCATTTCAGCAGTATCCAATTAGGTCCGGGTTGTCCCCCTATCCACTCTCTCATGTTTGCTGACAACCTGATTGTCTGTGGCAGAGCAGATAATAATGATGCCAATACGATTGCTTCTATTATTAATCAGTTTTGTGTTGTTTCTGGTCAGACTCCTAATTGGAATAAATCTGCCATACTTTTTAGTAAAAATACTGATGATAATTTGAGGAACCAAATTAAGAATATATTTCCTACTCCTAATATGGATTGTAATACTACTCATCTTGTCCATCCTCTTATTTTACCTGGTAAAAATAGACCCGCAGCTATAATTTTATTATTGATAAGTTTAGAGCTAAACTTAATTGCTACGAGGCTAACAGGTTCTCTCATGCAGGAAGACTCACTCTTATTAAATCTGTTTTTGCTTCCCTTCCTGTGTATTACATGTCTAATATCCTTTTAAGTAAATCCACCATTAATAAACTCACTTTCATAATTAGAAAATTCTGGTGGACAGGTATTGATAAGTATAATGCTTCCAAACCTATCTGCTTTAGGGCTTGGGATGATATTTGCAAACCTATGCATAAAGGTGGTCCAGGCATTAGAGATCTTTATACGATGAATAAGTATGTGGTTGCTATGATGGCTTGGAGATTTATTAAGAGTCCTAATTCTCTTGTTTCAAAAGTTCTCAAAGCCAAATATTTTCATAACTCTTCTATTTGGAAAGTGAATGGCAATGTTCCTAAATCTGCTTTCTGGTCCTCTATTCTCAAAGTTCTTCCTTTCACTAGCAAGGCTAGTCATACTCAAATTGCTATTGGTAATACTTGTATTTGGACTAGTCCTTGATGCAATGATTGGGACAAAATTTATGATCACCTTAAACCTAATCTAGGTATCCCTTGTCCTAAAGTTGTTAGTGATCTTTGGAAACCAAATTGTAAGAGTTGGGATGAGGATAAAATTACTATCTTTTTAGATGATAATTTCAAGAGAAATATTTTACAAACTCCTACCATTAATGCTAATATGGACGATACATTATGTTGGATTCATACTCCTGATGCAGAGTGTACCACTAAGAGTGCTTATAAAGCTTTGATGCAGGAGGCCCATCCCAGGTTACAATCTCAAAGTCACACTATTTCAGATTTTGAAATTTCTATTCTCAATCAGGTTTGGAAAAGCAAAAACCTGGCTCCAAGAGTCAAAACCTTTGCGTGGAGAATTCTAAGAAGAGATTTAGCTTCAGGGTTTAGGGGATCAAGGTATTCTACTCATATTAAAAAGGAATGTTGCGGGTGCGGTGAGGCGGAAACAAACTTGCATCTTTTCTTTACTTGCAATTTCACTAGAGCTATTTGGTTCCTATTTGGTCTTAAGTTTGATGAGTTCAATCATAACTTATATCCTTCTGATGTGATTCAAAGGATTTTATCTTCTCATCATACTGACTTAAATCTGGATATCAGTTTCACGTTGCTTTGGAATATTTGGAAAGCGAGGAATGATCTTATTTTTAATAAAAAATGGAGTATTATGCAGGTTATATATGCTATAAACGCTATGCTAAATGCGGAGTTAACGGAGGAGAAGGCGGCGGCTCACATCAACCCTGCAAACAATACTATTTCTCCTTTTCACGCTCAAAATATACAGTTCCAAAATGCAGGTCTTTTGGCGTATAGTGATGCTGCATACAATCCGGAAATTGCAAAAGAAGAAGCTGTTCTTGGAGTTTTTCTTAGAAATGTTAGTAACAGCCATACTGTATTTGTTCAAGCTGCTGCAAAAAATGTTTGCCCTGTTTTGTAGGCTAAAGCTATTGGATTATCACTGTCGGCTGAGGTGGTTAAAGCTCTAGGATGGAATACTCCTGTTTTCTTATCTGATTGCAGGAATCTTGTCCAGGTGGCTAAAGCAAGAAATCTTTTAGAGAGTCCAGGAGATTGGAGGATAAGACCTATGCTTGCTGAATTTCTTAATCACACTTCTTTTCTTTCATCATGTGAAGTCAGGTCTATACCTAGGAATGGGAATGCCACTGCTCATTCCCTAGCTAAGAAAGTTTTTATGCAAAGAGCTGTCTCTAGTTCTTCAATCTTATGCAGCAAATCTTCTGGATGTAAAGCTCAGCAAGCTTTAAACTCTATCTCCTTTCCTTTTGGAAAGTTGATCTCTGTACGCTGTTTGGGTTGCAAATAAATAAAATCAAGGGCTCTCTTTGAGGGCCTATATGTTGTCAAAGAAAAACACCGATCATATAGCAATGCTCGGGTGACAAGCACAACAAGCCCAAAAGAAAAGAGAAAGAAGAAAGAAGAAGAAAAAGAAATGCCAACAATGGTAGCTCAACAAAGCAAAGATGACCCACCACCGCTGCGCCCTTCGGAATCGACCCACCACAGACCAAGGCTCCAATCCACCGCGTACCAAGCAACACCTCCAAGAAGGGATGCTACACCGACGGCGTTGCCGCCCGGATGTGTCCTAAGGTTTTCCCCGGCATGCGGGAGGGAGTGGGGGATGGATACCTCCGACACCCTCCAGGAAGGGATGGCGGCACCCACAGGTGTCACCGCATCAATGCCGGATAAGCCGGCAAGTTATTTGTCCCGCACTCCAAACCCCACTGCCCAACCGGGGCGTACCCAACCAATCACCTCGCTGCCCACCAGCATGCGCCACCGCGGTCTTGACGCCACCGACGCCACCTCACTGAGATCACCACCACGAGGCCCAGAGGATGGACAGAGATGCACCAGCCGATGGGAGCAGAAGCACCAGAGTCGCGCGGGAGGGAACTACCTCCACCGTTGTCGTGCGGGAGGCCCGTGCCTCCGTCGCCGCAGCGGTCGCGGCAGTGGGGCATACCAGGCCACCCCTGGTCCGGACAGCCCCAAATCAGGCCCGCAAAGCTTCGTCTCAGCCACGCTACAGCAGGGCAGCACTACTGCCGCCAGCATCCACGCGCCCATCGCTGCAACACCACCTCCCGGAAGCCACGCTGAGGACCCACCCCGCCGCCGGCCCGTCCAGACCCAGATGGGGCCAGATCGCGCCGCCGCGTCACCCAGCTACCAACGACAACATCGCCGCCCAGTAGATCGCCCGCCACCACGCCGGAGAGCCGCGCCGCCACCTAGAAGCACCCCGCAGCGCCGCACCGCCCCGCGTCAGCGTGACCCGAGAAGGGAATAGCTAGCAGCCGCCACCGTCAGCGACGCCCGGGCAGGCCAGGCGCCGGACGCTAGCGACGGCTGCGAGGAGGGAGGGAAGGGGGAGGGGAGGAGGCGCCGGGGCCGATGCAGTCGCGAGAGGGAGGGAAGGTTGCGCCTTTCTACCACACTTGGAAAGTCTTTCAAAATTCCGGATATGTATATATAGTTGAAAAGAATCAATATTTTTAATTTTGTCGCAGTTTTACTATCCACTCCGGGAGCTATTTTGGCACCACCTGTATAGGAAATTAGGAATTCTTAGCTGGTGTCTTTGATCTTCGAAGGAAACATGAGCTGGATGTAAGGAAAGTTACAAGACCAATTTCTTCTTAGAATTGATCGTGCTGAATTTGGGTAGAACAGTTTTTGTGATGAACCCATGCAGTTTGGACTTTATCATGCTATATAATGTGGTCTCAAGGTCCTATCTGTTCATACTTTTATGTGTATACCATTCCTTGTGGCACGGAAGAAAAACATCTATATTTATCCCTGACTGATTTCTTGTGTCAGATCGCATATTAGTCTTTGTGCTTATTTATTCTTCACCATGCTTCTTAGTAGTATTTTTGTCATGTTTAGGCGACTTGAACCTATAGGCCTGAGGTGTTGGCGTGGCTCGAGAAGAAGGATCCCTTCTACCATGAGGCAATGAGACGGTTACCATGTTGTACTCAATGCCACTGTTTGCTTGTCAACGTACAGTCATTCTAACGAGAAAACTAGGAGGTCTCCAATCGATCCATGGTGGACACATGGAGCGACTGGGCATTAGATGGTGTTCGCAGGAATGTCGTTTCTGCAGTCAAACGATGGAACTCGCTGCGCAAAAAATAAATATAAAAGAGTTTAGATCACTACTCTTATATTTTTTTAAGGAGGGAGTATTTGCCAATCATGCATCATCGGTTCAGAATTTGCTTCATATATTTTTGTATACAAAAAGAAGTATACACATAGTATATAACATGTAGTAGCTCTGCCACTTGTTGTGATTATTTGCTAAACTCTCATTGGTCGATGGACTTATGGAAGTCACTACTTGGTCAACGCAAAAAAAACTAGTACTTGGTCAACTGGGTCAATGCTTTGCCGCCCCAAGCACTTGGGCTGCTTTGGCACCCCTTTTTTTGATTAAAAAATTAGTACTGGCACTTCGCCTTTTATTGCTTTGGTGGGAATATACAGCTCCCAACAAGTTGTCGGTAGGTACCCTGCTGCCATGCAAAAAATCTGACCGGACCTCTTCCTCACAGCCGTCGTGATCACCCTCGGTGAGGATTTCAAAGGAACAAGTTGGCATGGTACTTGTTGGTACGACCGTCAAAATAATTGCCCCTGCCATATTTCTATCGCCTGAGAGGAAGAACAGGACCATCCACGCGCCTTCGATAAGAAGCATGGTTAAATGGTCTACATGGCAGTCTCAAATAGTATCCAATTTGAAAATCGTGTCTCCTATGTACTCGCCTTCAATCACATGCCAGATTCTGGTGTCGATTAGCCGATGATTGACACACCTCCAAATTGGCTTACATGACTCAAATCTGAATGCCTCGTTGAAAATCCGCAATCACGTGGAACATTTTTAATAGGCGGAGCTTAATGAGATAAATAAATTGTTCTCATGCATTGTGCCTACGACATAGGCATGCTCTTATCAAGTTTCCTTGATGGTGGAGATGGAGAAGGGGAGACGTGGAGCTCCAGAATCTAAGGACCGCGAAGAGGATTATCCACATCGACCGGGGCCAATAGCTCCTGTGCGACCTTTTTGATGTGAATTTGCTTGAGTGCGACGTTGTTCGAGTGAATGGCTGTGATGCGACACACTTGAGCGTGTAAATAGCTCCAATGCGACATGGCTCTGTTTAACCGTGAAATAAAAAACACGAGGGTTAGCGATTTGAGTTATGACACGCGGGACCCACCAGTTACTCGCATGCGGGTGGGACCCACAACTTATCCACACAAGCATGCCCGTGCTCATCAGCGTGCCCCGACCCGAGCCAGCCCGCCCCCCTCCATTGCTTACCCTGCCCCTTTCCTTTCCCACCTTCTTCTTCCTCTGCTCCGGCAACGAAGCGCGCCACCGGCGAGTGATGTCTAGCTCGACTTCAGCCACCTGCCAATCATGGACGCAGTATGGTCCACTGCCGTTGACAAGATGCCCCGATTGCCCGCGCATGGAGCCTCTCAAGCGTTTGACTTGTGTGAGGGAAGAAAATGGCAACCGTGGGCGCGAGTTTGTGAAATGTTTGAGCAAGCCACAGCCGGGGCAGGTTAGATCTGTGTTCTTGACCAATTCTATGGTCTAATTCTCCCGATTTCTTTCCTTTTCCCTCGAATTAGGGCGGTGGATCTGGGTGGTGGATCTAGGATTCATGCGCCGCCGGCCCCCTGTTTTCAGGTTCTGAAGAACTGTGGGCATTTTGAGTGGCTCGATGAATATGTTGAAAGGTTGAATTTGTTGGGATCAACCCCAACCCAAGAGCTCAATTTTGGGGGGCGGCTTGTCGTGGAACAAGCCCCCAATTTGGCGGACAGAGCCGATCCGATGATGCACAGTGCAGAACTGAAGTGTGAATTGAAGAAAATCGGCAAGCAAATAAAGCATCTGATCGATTTGAAGCAGCAAGCAAATAAGATGGCGGGAGCATTTTATGGTTGTGTCATTGGTATGGGTTTATTTTACTTGATGTTCATCAATCGCTAGAATTTGTTATAGTTTCAGTTATTTAGTCAGCTAGTTTCAGGGGTGCCCAGTAGTCTGAGTTAGCCAGGGATCATTTGTTAGATGAACTTGAATTCGTGTGAAGCAAAACTTGCTTGAATTATTGTACTGATATTCTCAGGGGCCCTATTCAGTGTTCATGCTCTGTTTCCTCTGTTTTTGTTCTTCAGTTAACAGAGTACACACCCAAATTCAGTTTCTAGTAAAAAACAAAACTGGGCTGCCGAATAGATGTTGGGCCGTGAGAAAATTGGCCCTGAGAAAATAACCATGCCCAAAATAGAGACCAGCCCGCCCGCGTAGGGGCACCAGCCCACCCGCGTAGCGGTACCAGCCCACCTCTAACTTCGGCAAATAAAATGTTACTTATTTTTACTTTGGCCTTTTTCTTGCACTAAATTTTGTGATGGATCATTTTTGATGCAATAAAACCAAATGTTAATTGTTTTTATGTATGTCTACGGTTCCATGAACTAAATGAGTTGCATGAAGTAAATTAGTTTGCATTTCCTAGTGGCATGTCCATAGTGGGTTTGCATGGGGCTCCTAGTTGCATGTCCATGGTTTGGCCAATATTTTGAAGATGGTGTGTGTGTGGTGAGATTGAGGTGTAGCAACCCGGGCTCGTAGCAACCCATAGCAATACACAAATAATAAGCAAGAACAATCCATAGCAATCTTCAAATAATAGCACGAAACACACATAGTTCTTAATAATAGTAGCATAACGATTCCAACCCATAGTTCCACGATAACCTTACAACTCCATGATAGCCTTGCAACTTAAAATACTAATACAACTTAATAATAGTAGCATAACGATTACTACTTAAAAAAACTAATACGATAAGCTAGATAGATCGGGGGGCACCAAACGCGGGTTCTTCTTAGGGCTCTTCTTCTCCTCCTCCTCCGGGGGAACAACGCCACCTCGTTCCTCCGGGCGCCGACCTTCACTCCTCCCCGTTGTTGATGGGGTACAGGAGCGTGTGCATAACGCCGTTGTTGGGGAAGATGCTCTGGAAGTCGGTGAAGATATTATAGGTGGTGAAAGCTATGAACTGACAACCAACCCAATACGCTCTCCCGAGGAGATGGAAAGCATCAAAAGGGTTAGTGAACGTGGCGAGGAGCCCAACCACAACGCCGTTGTGGTTGACCTCCTCAACATGGTACATCCGAGGAGAGCCGCGGGGGAGGTGGCGGAAGCCGGCCGCAAGGAAGAACTCCGTTAACTCCCTTGCGCCCCTCCACCTCGAGATCGCCCAAACCCTAAGGGTTCTCTCTACATACACTCCGGCTTGGTAGAGCCTTTCCGGCATGGTTGGGGGGAAGCGGTAGGTGGGGGCGGTGTACTGCATGGTGGCGGGGTGGCTCGAGTGCTCGTCGGGTTTGATTGAGAAGGAAGAAGAAGGGCAGAGGAGGCAGAGGATGGGGTATGATGGATGAGGGGGCCCTGGATGAGGAGGGAGAGGACGATAGTGCCCGGCTTAAATAGCCCAAGTGCGACGTGGTTTCACCCCGTCGAAACCCTAGAATTAATGGGCGGGCGGCGTTTGGTGGCGCCCCATGAAAGTGTGTACACGAGCGTGTCCGTGGGAAACGGACTGCGACGCTTCTGTGTCACCGGTCGCGGTTCAAGGGGGACGGGCTCACGCACGCGTCTGTGCCGTCGTGGGTCAAGGGGACACGCCTTCCCCGGGTTCTCTGCATGTGCCGCCCGTGCATGCATGCCGTTGCCCATTAATTTGCTCATTTTGCTAGGGCCTGGCTAGAGGGCAAGGTTCGGTCAATGGGAGACGTGACAATAATGGACGCCTTTTTTTGCCCATCTTGTAACGGGCAGCACGCCATTTGAATTTCATCGATACCCACATCAATACCCCATGCTAGTATTGCGTCCTCAAAGAGGAGCACGCCATGCACAGCATGCACACCACGCCATGCAGAGTTGGCTTTTTGGTTGTCTTCATCGGGCTGCTGCATTGTGGCCGGGTGCATGCTTTGATGTGACGCTGCATCGGTTCTAATGGTAGGCATGCGACAGCTTACTGCGTTGATAGGGGTGGCGGAGCAGGGCTACGTCGAGGCATGCATGCAACGCACGGGCGCAGTCCTGCAGGTGGGCATGCATGCTGCGGGTAGGCACGAGCACGCATGCAACGATGGAAAGGGCACTGTGTAGGCTTGGTCCATGCACCGCGTCATCTCTTGCCGTTGGATTCAAATGAATGGTCCTGATGCTCCAACGAGAGAGGCTGATCCAAACCCCACTGCGTCAACCAATCAGCGCGTCTCATGTGGATCGCTGCACATTGTAGCTAACCCTAGCGCCTGATCTCAACCGTCCATGCACAACGACCGACGACCAGGTAGTGTGCGAGGTTTTGAGGGGTTTTGAGAGGGGTTTTGAGAGGTTTTGAGTGATTAGGGTTGAGCATAACTAATTTAAAAAAATCAAAAAAATATAAAAGTTGCGCACATAGTCTTATTATGTCGTATAGTAACGAGAAAAAAATATAAATACGGTTTACGTACATTTTTACAAAAAATCCTTCACAAAATTGTCATTCCTCAAACAATGTAGTATGGAGTTCAAGGGAGAGAGTAGTGGGCACCCGAGAGTAGGTGGAGTTTTGAAAATGAAAAGTGTGAAAACCTCACCAAAACTTTATTTTGGATTGACTAAGAAAGATCTGAACTTACTTTTCTCATTTTCATGTTTTAAACTTGTTTTATATATATATTTCTATTAAACCTTGTTTTTTCAAAAAGAAAAGAAAAAAATAGAAAATTAATTCAATAA
The DNA here is from genome assembly GCF_018294505.1 of Triticum aestivum. Taxonomy (NCBI): domain Eukaryota; kingdom Viridiplantae; phylum Streptophyta; class Magnoliopsida; order Poales; family Poaceae; genus Triticum; species Triticum aestivum. Next base: position 692,262,083 of record NC_057813.1, read on the forward strand.
ATAGTGAGACTTTAGATTTACACTATATAGGTAGAATAGATGTGTAAAAAAATTATTTGGCTGGTTTAGACAAGGTGCCAAAAAAACTTGCTTAAATATGAGGCCGTTTACCCTACCTTTGGAGGTCATTTGAAACACACTTTTCATGACTATGAGTTCAACGGGCAGTTCAACTTACCAAAAGGGCTCGGAATGATCAGCAAGCAAACATATTTCAGTTGAGGTACTTTTGATAGCACTAAAACATCAATACCCCAAATTTAAATTTAAATTTAAATTTAAATTTAAATTTAAATTTGAATTTTATTTGGCTGGTTTAGACAAACAAGTTCGAATAGAAATATGGGGATACATAGTGACTACCAGTACGCACCAAGTTACAAATATTATTACATGCCCCAAATTTTCAAACTGTTCTCTGTTCTACTTCTTCCTACCACGTCGTGTGCCCTTCTTCGCCTTAGCCCTTCTTATTTTTGGTTCTACTACACACACAAGTTCACTGATCATCTTGGTTTTCTTCACTGGTCTTTTCAACACCTCGCCAATACCCTCGTGATCAGTGTCTTTAGTCTCAATATTGACACCAGTTTCAGTTTCTTTGGTGTGTACCTCAACATGGGTTTCTTCAGTCTGAACCTCGACACGCTCAGGTTCAGTTTCTTCAGTCTGAACCTCAACACGCTCAAGTTCAGTTTCTTCGGTGTGCACCTCCACATCAGTTTCTTCAGTCTGAATGTTGACTGTAGCAGGATTTTCTTCAGTCTGCTCAGGCTAAGGCACACTTCTTTTCTTTCTACCGTCATTGACTCTTGCTTTTTTTGTTGGCCAACACTGTTCAACAACAAGGGGCTGACTTGCTCGCTTCCTCCTGTGCAGAAAATGTTATAGATATAGTAATTAGAAAAAAGCACCAAATCAAAACACAAACAAATAAACAAGAACATACTTTGGCTTATCAGGAGTGTAACGGCATTTGACAGATCCCACTCTGTGCCCAAGTTCCTGGCACAACTTGCATCTGTTTTTGTTACCTTTTTGGGCCCTTTTTGGCTTTTCATCTTTCTTTCCCTTCTTACTACTCCCACCTTTCTCAAACCATGCCTTGAATCTACTCTGTTTAGGCCTGCCAGCCTTTCTTTTCGTCAAGGGAGGACACATGGAAAATTCAATGTCCACTTCAGGCCATTGAGACTGATCTGTAAGTGCTGGAATTGGAGTAGCATATGCAGCTTTGAATCTTGCTACTGAATAATATTCATGCAGATATGGGTGCATGTTTATCTTCGGTTGGGATGCTAAGAAAAGAATGGCATGCTCACATGGTTTACCAGTGTGTTGCCACTCGAGGCAAGTGCAATCATGCAATTCAGTGTTAACAACATGTCTCCTTCCAGTTTTGTTATCTCTAACTTCAGCACCCCAAGGTGAAGATTTTTCAACAAACAACATGTCTCCTTCCAGTTTTGTTATCTCTAACTTCAGCACCCCAAGGTGAAGATTTTTTAACAAACAAATGTGAAAGACTTCTGCTCCTATTGACCACCTGTTGTACCACTGCTGGAAGCTTATCACCTTGCAGACAATCACCTATCCTTCTTCTCAATTCCCACAACCGCATGAGCATGATCCTGATTTGGTCAACCATGTCATGCACAGGCAAATCTTTTAACTCCTTCACCTTGTTGTTGAAACTCTCTGCCAAATTGTTGTTGATGTGGTCACACTTGATGGCAGTGTTGAATGCTGACCTGTACCATAACAAAGAATGGTAGGTGTTCAGCCATGGACCAAACTCATCACATGCTGTCATTATCTTATCAAGATGATATTTGTGTGTCTGTCTAGTGTAAGATCTTGCTGTTGGCCACATGCGCCCAAATTCTTCTCCTCTAAATTTTTTGATCAAATTCATCCACAAATGACCGAAGCACTCCCTCTGCCCAGCATGTGGGAAAACATTTTTCACTGAATTTTCAAGCCCCTTACATGCATCTGTGTGTATAGCCAAAGGTGACACTAGCCCTAGGCATCTTTTCAACTGGATCATGAACCATGTCCATGAAGCCTCGGTTTCTGACTGAAACAAGCCAACAGCAATAGGAAACATCTAGTTGTGTCCATCTAGAGCATTGCATGCTGCCAACTGACCATTCCACTTGCCTGTCAAAAATGATGAGTCTATGCTCAAATATGGATGGCACCCTGCTTTGAAGCCATCTATGCAAGGCTTCAAAGCCATAAAAAACCTGGAGAACTTGACTTCACCTTTGGCTGATACCTCTGTATCTATCTCCACAACACTACCAGGTGACCTCTTTTCCACCTCTGCTTTGAAGTTGTAAAGCATCCTAAATGTATTTGCCCAATCACCATATAAATTTTTCATTGTCCTTTGTTTTGCCTTCCACACTGTGGTATATTTCAGTTTAATGGGGTACATCTTTTCCAAGTCTACTTTGAGTTTCTTGGCAGTAGTGTTTGGTGTTTTGGCTAAAATTGGGGTGATCTTTTCTGCAACCCAAAGTTGTGATGTCATGGTTGATACTCTCTATGAACTTGTAATACAAGTATGTTGATTGGGGATTTGGTTAACCCTGACAGTACTTCCATCAGGTTGCAGTCTAGCAGATATGTACCACTTGCAAGGCTTGACACTACCATCAAATCCTCTGCACCTTGCATAAAACTTCTTCCTATCAGTCCAAACAGTCTTGGCATCAAACTCATGTTTCACTGCATAAGTCTTGAAACACATCCTAAACTCCTTCATGCTTGGGAACAACTTGCCTACTTCAATGACAGGGTTTTCTTTGTCATACACATGCACCAGCTCATCATCATGTGCATCATCTACTTCATCTGCAGCTTGTTCCATCAATTGTCCATCTACATCTTCATCAACATTAGCAGGCAAACTAGATTCTCCCCTCTCCTGCTTATCTCTGTCATCGACTGGAATGCCAAAAAGTTTGGCCATCTCAATGTCAGGCATTGGTGCAATGACCAAATCAGTAGGCTCATCTAATTCAATTACATTCCAATCAATAGTTGCTGCAGTTTTAGTTTCAGTTCCAGTCACCTGTCCCTCTTCGGCTATTACTGTAAGTTCAGTACACATGGGAATCAATGGCCTCTGTGTAGCCCAATCATCATCTACCATCTGCGCAGCCAATTGTGATGGCACATATCCAACTTTCGAAAAAATATTCAGATCAACCAGCTCAGCAAAAAAATTAGCTCGTTTGCTTGTCCAGCCGTTTTGCCGATCGATTTCTTCAACAATCTGTTCACCATCTTTCATTCTCACATACTCTCCTTTCCAATCATCAAACCGCAACAGTGATACTTCTTGCTCTGGACCCCAAACAACATTCTCCCCAATTTTTTCCACCCATTTCTTCACTGCCTTCTCTCCCATGTTCTGTAGAACTTGTGGATCAATCTCTGTAAACTCAACCTCCCATTTAACAATTTTGTCTCTCTCAATGTTCTGAATGCTACCATCAACTAATTTTGCCTTTAATGGAAAGAAATTGACCGTCAATTCGAAGGTCCGAGCGGCGGCATCCCCTCTGTCAGTGGCGGACAGTGTGAGCCCATGAGAAAGAGCAGACTAGGCCCTAATTGCATGCAAAATTGGATCAGAGAGAGGAGCATTACCTATTCGAAGTTGAATATGGCGGCTCCATCTCAGTATGCCCACGGACTCCCCTCACAACCTATCGATTCAACAAGCGAGAACAGAGGAAATGAGCTGAGATCTACGGGGCCGAGAAGGAACGGGAGGGGGACTAGTGTTCTCACTCACCATTTTTTGAGGACTAAGGCTCCGCCGCCGTTGGGAACGAGGGCTCCGCCGCCGCCGTTGAGAACGCAAGATCCGCCGCCACCAGAGAAGAAGGGGGGAGGGGGCAGAGTGGCGGGCCCGGCACGGTCGGGCGGCAGGGCACGGTCAGCTGTTTTGAGGAGCAATTAAGTTGGACCCACATGTCCTAACATAAACGGGCTTGGTTGACGACCAATTTAACCACATTTAACACCCCATGTGGCCCTGGGATATTTACCTGCTCAAATGTGTCGCACCACAGCCATTCACTCGAACAACGTCGCGCTCAAGCAAATTCACATCAAAAACGTCGCACAGGAGCTATTGGCCCCATCGACCGAGAGTAGAGAAGCTATGATGCCCGTGGAGGCCTCCGTCCTCTCTCAGAGGAATATGCAGCAGCTGTCTATTTCCAATCTTCAACAGCACATCGATGTATCTTCTCACTAAAGGCTGGCCTTGTGGAGCCATCACATATGGTTCATAGACACGAGCTCCCTTTCTTCCTCTTGGCTTGAGTCCTATCGGCAGGCAGTGCAACTTTGACTTCAATTCCACAATCGCATCAGGAATCCTCAACCAAAAACATTCCACGCACTATTTTTTTGGACGGAAGAAGGGCCTTGAAGCACTTTAGCTACTTTTCAGTCGACTGAAAATTTATGCTAGGGTCAGTCGATTTTTCCCCACTGCCATATGCACTTGACGATCACTACAACTTGCATGCAACCGATGCATGCAAGCTTTGCTTAATTAGCGTGAGTACTAATCACTAGACCGATGACGAAAAATACTAATCGGCGTGTTTCTTGGGCAGTGCCAGTTTAAATTTAAAAAGAAATTTTATGGTGCTTTTGCTATTTGATAGTCGTCTAAAGAAAACAGGTTCATGCTATTTTTTTTTCTTTTTATGTGTTTTTGTTTCTCTTTTTTATCTTGAGTCGTTTTTATGCATGTAAGTTGCCTGAATTTAAATTTTTATTTTTGCTTTATGATTTGTCCTGTATTTTTTTCTACTTGTGCTACTTGTTGCACTGGGCTTGTTTGTTTCGACTGACATCATATTTGGGTATGTCAATTCCCACTGGACCGAAGCCTGTTAAGAGCGCGATTCAACCATCATCTCTCTCTCTCTCTCTCTCTCTCTCTCTCTCTCTCTCTGCTTCTTTTGTCGGTATTTTGCTTCATTTTCTATTTCTGTTTTCTGTTTTTATGTGTTTTTCTTTTATTTCTCTCTTTCCTTTATAAGTTTTTTTTGTTATTTTGTGAGTTGTTGGCCCTCCCCTCTACCCCCTTGTTCTTTTTTTTGTTATTGTTTGTTTTTTGCTTTGGATTTTTTTTTCTTTATGGTAAGTTTGTTTTTATTTCGTGGAATTTTTGGATGTTGGGTCAATGAAAATTTATGCACATAAATACTATAAAGTATGTGGAAAGATTGCACTATTATATAAGCATTCTTTGCATACTGCAAAATGTGCAATTTCAGTGCAAAATGGTGTGCAAGTTTTTTTTTCTTTCTGTTGAAAGGGAAATGCCAATGTCAATAATTCATACTTTCTATAAAACTTCATTATTTTGATATTTTAGTTATTGTTTTATTCTTCTTTAAGTTAATAACAATGCCACTAATTCATTTCTCCTTAGAAAACATTTTTGCGAAAGTAACACTATTGTATGCTTATTCTTGCATTTTTGAAAAAAGGCAATTTGTGTGTATATTTTGTGCAAATTTTGTTCTTGTTTATTTCAGATTTATTTCTATGTGTGTAAGTATAAATGCAAGTACTAAATAATATGTGTGTGAATTATAGTAGAATGTGGAATGTGTGTGTGGATTTTTTTTGGATGTTGGATCAGTGTAAATGTATACGCACAAATACTATAAAGTACACGGAAAGATTGCACTATTGTATAATTATTTATGGATGTTGCTAAATGTGCAATTTCAGTGCAGAGTGCCGTGCAAGTTTTTTCTTTTTTCTTTTTAAAGGGTAATACTAATGTCGGCAATTTCAGTATTCTATGCATATTCTTGCATATTGGCAAAAACTGCAATTTGTGTGTATGTTTTGTGCAAATTTTGTTACTGTTTCTTTTAGATTTATTTCTGTGTGTGTAAGTATAAATGCAAGTACTAAATAGGTGTAAATTATAGTTCAATGTGAAAATTGCACTATTATATGCTTATTCTTTGCATATTTAAAAAATGCAAGTTGAGTGCAAGTTTTGAAAGGTTTCTCTTTTTTCTTTTCTATGTTTTTAAGGGTTTCATTTTTTTAGAGAACTTCATTATTTTCATTTTGTTTTATTTTTTATATCTTTCTTCTGAAAGGGTAATATTAATGCCACGAATTCATTCCTCCATAGAAAACTTCATTTTTTATATTGTTTTATTTAATTTATTTTTTTATTTTGTTTTAGTTTTCATTTTCTTTTCTTTTGTAAGGATAACACCGATGTCACTAATCCATTACTATTTAGAAAACAGTTTTTTATGGAAATCTCACTATTATATGCTCATTTTTCTATAATCTGATTAGTATATGTTTGTGGTGAGTAGTTGACTCATATTTGTGTCTCCTGTTATGCGCTCTCTATATTTGTTTCTTTTTAATATAAGCTTCGGAGATACATGTAGAGCATTTATAATCACCCAGTTACGTTGTGACGTTTGTTAGCACATTAGGTATTCCTCCGGTATTCAGGAGTTGCATAATCTAATAGTCGGACGAATATGTATTTGACATGATGAAAGCATTAGCAATAAAACTGAACGATCATAATGCTAAGTTAACGAATAGGTCTTGTACATCACATCATTCTCCTAATGATGTGATCTCGTTCATCAAATGACAACACATGTCTATGGTTAGGAAACTTAATCATCTTTGATTAACGAGCTAGTCAAATAGAGGCATACTAGGGACACGGTGTTTTGTCTATGTATCCACACATGTATCAAGTACAGGGTTAATACAATTCTAGCATGAATAATAAACATTTATCATGAATAAGGAAATATAAAATAACAACTTTATTATTGCCTCTAGGGCATATTTCCTTCACGGTTGTGGTGACTACAGACTGTGCTGCAGCGACCCCCTATGACTCCACGACGAAAATGGTCAGAGAAAGGTCTTCGGGATGGTTCATCCCTTCGGATCTGATGGTTGACTTTGTCAGTGAGATGCAAATTATGGACAAAGACTTGATGCAGAGGATTGGATGTGCGGCGGCGGCGATTGTACATAGCATGTAGCTGCTAGGATCGCGGGGAAGTGATGGTGACAACACATGAGTGACTTTGATGGTGGTGCTATTTGTGCATTAGGTCTTGAGTTTCGCGGTAAAAAGCCTAAGTGTGACCCGAGGTGGTCATACCTGGCAATGGCGATGTGTTTTTATGTCGTTATCTTATTGAAGGCATTGTTCGAATATGCTCGGACTTATTCTTCACGGTGAAAACCAAGATTCTTGCCTTGGTGGTTGGATCCAGTGACGGCGGTGCTTGAGCATCGCTCCCTTTCTGAAGGCGTTGATGTTGAAGAACCTCGTCGCCCGTGTAGTGTCATGAGATGATTGGTGCGGATATTGTCTTTGTTGTAGTTTGCCAACCGCTGATCTGATCGCTGGTTTCTTTTTGTTCTCTCTTATGCATGGCTTTGGTCTTATATGACTTTGCTATGTGTCAGTGAGTATTTGTGTGTGTGCGTTTGAGTTGGCTGTGTGCATCATAGCTATGCGGATGCCGGGTGTGTGTTCATTATGTTTTTAGCCACTTTATGCTTCATTATGAAGCAATAAAATTCACTCTTTATCGGTAAAGAACAATGCAAAAGTGCACTGGAATAAAATGAGAGACCGATGCGATGCATGACAGGGAAAAGAAGCACGAGGCATGCATGACTCAAATGTATTGCTTTCGGTTAGTTCGGGTCAAGCGCATGCAAACCATACCTTATTTACGCAACATCTGGCTTGGGCTGGGCTAGCAAACAAACCAGCTCCTTCACCTGCAATATGTAGGTATTAACCATCCACACGAGAGAAACAACGTCCTAGATAGCCAGCCCTTGCAGAGGAAGCTGTCACGAACAAGCTCCTCTATATATATGGCTCCTGGCCAATAAAGTTCCAAATTAATTTGAAATGGGAGATTGGAGCAAACCAAACTACAATCACATCTCGAAGTGATCTTAGTCAGGAAGTTGTAGCTGTACCAAAATGTTGTCATACTTCGGGAGGGAAGGGGCAGTAACTGCTATGCCGGTGTGATGAACCCGAGCTGACGACGGGTGCCGCATCCATCGGCGAAGGAGGAGCTTGCACACATGGATGTTGCGGGAGGTGTTGTAGAATATGGATGGAGTTTGTGTTGGCCGATCAAGACATGGCCATCAGCATGTCTCCATAGTGCTACGGACGGCGACGAGCCCCACGAGTCTGGAGGGACTCCAGGTCCTGCAGAAGCAGATCATCCGTCGCAGCAGCCGCCGAGTGGGTGCTGCTAGACCGGAACGTTCATTCATACGATGAAAGTCTGTATATGGGTGCTCACGCACAAGATTTCGTCTTAAAATTCTCACTTAAGGGAAACAGGTTAGTTTCAAATGAGACGTGTCGTAGTAGATGCACTAGTAAAAAACAGAGCATACGTTCGGGCCACATAAGCCCATTAGTCTCGGTCCAATTACGAACCGGGAACCATGGGGCATTGGTCCCGGTTCGTGAGGCCAGGGGCCTGCCGGGCCTCGTGGTGGCATTGGTCCCGGTTCGTCTGGGGCCTTTGGTCCCAGTTGGTGAGACGAACCCTGACCAATGGACCTCGCTCCTGGCCCACCACTATTGATCCCGGTTGGCGGCTTGAACCGGGACCAAAGGTTGCCCGAAAGCTCTTATAAACCTCTACTATGAACACAACACGCCCCGAGCCCCCGCGTCACTCCCAGGGGCGACTCGGGAGGCGAAACCCTAGCCGCCGCCCAGGCTCCCCTCCTTCCCCTCCCTCCCCTCGCCGTCGCCGGAGGATGCCGACGGGCAAAGCCCTTACTGGTGGACGGCGGCGGCGGGGCCCTCGTTCGTGTGCTCGCGCGCCGCTGCTGGGCGTGCTGGAGCGGCGGGAGCGCACGGTGGCGCGGCGGGCGGTTGTCTACTCGCGGGGAGGTCGAGATGGCGTGGACTGCGTGCGCGGTGGCGCTGCCATGGCGGCCGCCGGCCGCTGATGCATGCGGCAGAGTTGAGGGCGCCCAGATCTGGGCCGCGCAAGCCCGCCCAGGCCCGCGACAATCACTCTGCCCCCACCCACCCTTCTCCCTCCTCCCACCCCTCCCGTCCGCCGCCGGCGGTTGCCGCTGGGTTAGCAAGCACGCGCGCGGCGACCCTGACGGTTGCTGCTCCGCTGTGCCCCGGTGGATCCTGGCGGCGGAGGCTGCGGGCCAGCGCGGCAGCGGTGCGGTGCGGGTGGCAGCTACCACCTGCTGGAGGCGCTCCCGATGGTGGCCAGCCTGCTGGAGTTGCGCTGGTCGGTGCCCACTCCTGCGACGACAACGTTTCTAGGCTTCCCCCATGTGTGTTGGTCTTCTCCGACGATTCTTCGCCATGCCCGGTTTGCCAATGCATCTGAGGTCTTCGTTCTTGGGTCGGGGCGAAATCCCCGCGCGGCGATGGCCTGCGCTGTCAACCGCGACGCCCGAGGGTGCCGTCACCTCATTGGAGGCGTTGGCATGACCCTGACCGGACCTCCTCCTCAAGCACCGGGAGAAATCCTAGGTCCAGCCTCCCGGACCGGGCAGCGGCGGCGTCTCAACGCCGTTCCCCTCTTGATGGTGCTGCTTTGGCTGCAAGTGGAGTACTTGATGCGGCAGATGGTGGTTGGCGATGCATCGATCTGGCGTAGACTGCTACACAAGGAGCAGGTCACAACGTTTGCCAGCGCCAGCGTTCCCCAATGGATGCTACACCAGTTCCAATCAGGCCCTGCCTTTCACCCGCCGACTCTCTAGGCACATGGGTGCGAGGTACGTCGGCCTGGGCAGTCCTGATGCTGCATTCGTCCCTGGAAGTGTCTGGCAATGGCAATGATGCTGCCCTGTTGCTCCGAGTCTCGGTGCTTCGCCATTTTGGCTGGAGGCAAGGCTGGGCGAGGCCTAATGTCGTTGTGTGCCTGTAGTTGAGGGCACCTCCTCACCTAGCTGTAGTCACTTGGTGAGGACGGTCGTGTGCGTGTGTGTGTGCGCGCGTGTGTGTGTGTCCCTCCTTTCTGGAGGTTGTACCCCCGGTGCCTTCCTGTTCAATGCAATGAAACGCAACTCTTTTGCATTTTCTTGGAAAAAAACCTCTATTATTATTGAAACTAAAATTATATAAAATTTATGCAACTAAAATTATCAAAATATTTTTTGTTCAAAACATTAAAAGCAAAAAGAATTTTCATAAAATAAAAAAAGAAAAAAATAAAAGAAAATAAATAAGTAGAAACAAAATAAGATAAATAAGTAGAAACAAAATAAACTTTAATAAATAAGTGGAAACAAAATAAAATTTAATAAAGTAAAATAAATAAAAATAGCAAAAGTAAGTAGAAACAAAATAAAATAAATAAAGCGAAACAAATAAAAATAAAAAATGAAAAATAAATTAATAAGTAGAAACAAAATAAAAGAAATAAGTAAAAACAAAATAAACTTTAATAAAGTAAAATAAACAAACTTTAATAAATTAAATAAAATAGCAACAGTAAGTAGAAACAAAAAAAATAAGTAAAGCAAAAAAAAGTGCCACCTACTAGGCCACCACGGTCTAAATACGACTAGAAACCCTATCATGGGCCAGGATTCAGGCCCGTAGAAGGCCAAATAGGCCCACAGACACACAGTGACAGGTTAGCCCCGAAAACCTGCAGTTGAGAAGAGCTCGAGAGGGTTGGCGCAGCAGCGCTTATAAACCACTCTCGAGCTTTCTCAACTAGCGAGGTGGGACTAAAGTTTGGCTGCGACACGGGCAGCACAGGGCCTTCGGTCCCGGTTGGTGGCACCAACCGGGACTAAAGGGGTGCAGTGGTACCTGACACCAACTGGTACCAATGCCCCCCTTTAGTCCTGGTTGGTGCCACCAACCGGGACCAAAGGCCTCTGTTTCACGCCCTTTGGGCTGCTGAAAAAAGACCTTTGGTCCCGGTTGGTGGCACCAACTGGGACTAAATGGGGCATTGGTACCCGTTGGTGCCACGAACCGGTACCAATGCCCTGGGTATATAAGAAAGCACCTAGTAGTTTCGACGAAATCCATCACTCTTCTTCCCCCCGATGCCCCTGCTCCTCCTCGTCACTGCGCCGCCCAACACCCCTGCTCCAGCTTGCCGTCGCCGCCGCCACCGACGCCGTCACGCTGCTCAACGTCGTCGTCGCCGCCGCCATCGACGCCGTCGCCGCGCGCCACCCCGACGCCGTCGACGCCCCGCGCCGCCACGACGCCGTCGCTGCCCCGCGCCGCCCCGACGCCATCACCGCCCCGCGCCACCGCTACCCCGACGCCGTCGCCGTGCCGCCCCACGGTCCGGCGGCTTTTTTTCATATATGTGATGATATGTTGTTTTTTTCATATATGTGATGATATGGTGTTTTTTATGCATATGATGTTTTTTTTCATATAATGTTTTTTTTCCATATATGTATTAATTTTTTTCATATAGTAGAGAAGCTATGATGCCCGTGGAGGCCTCCGTCCTCTTTCAGAGGAATATGCAGCAGCTATCTATTGCCAATCTTCAACAGCAGCTATCTCACTAAAGGGTGTCCTTGTGGAGCCATCACGTCTGGTTCATAGACACGAGCTCCCTTTCTTCCTCTCGGCTTGAGTCCTATCGGCACGGAGTGCAACTTTGGCTTCAATTCCACAATCGCCTCAGGAATCCTCAACCAAAAACACTCCGCACACTATTCTTTTTGACGGAAGAAGGGCCTTAAAGTGTCCCAAGAGCACAATTAATTATCAGCGGTGATATTACAGCTCAGAAAAGGACTTGATAAAAAGAAATTACAACTCAGTCCTTCAAGTTTGAAAGGAGGACCCTAAGCCGAGAACTTGAATCACAATTGGGTCCGAACAGCGGGGGGAAACCCTTTTCCGGAATTGGGTCCGAACAGCGGCTCCAACTCAGATGTACACCGAGAAGGACGCCTGCTTGGGGCAACGCATGTATGTTTCTTTTTTGTAGGCCAATCATGCATCCGAGATGGATCAAAAGATTGATGATCACAATACTTTCGTTTGATGTGATCCACACAATCAAGCGTCCATAGGAGACTACATAGATGCGGGCCAGACATGAGATGCATTGGCAATAGACTTTGTTCATTCGTTTGATGTGCACATCGATGTGGGCCAGCCAAAGGCTTCGTTTAAGTGAGACCGATGCAAAAGTGCGCTGAGAATGAGAGAACACTGAGATGTATAACATGCAAAACAAGTAGGAATGCATGACCGGTCCTCAAATGCATGCATACCACACCTTACTTATTCAACCAGCCTTGGCATGTAGGTTAGCCAGCTAACCAGCTGCAATACATAGGTATGGTTTGACACTCTACTGCTATATAAGGTCCTGATTCACCACCCAAAAGAGTGAACCAACCTACTTAGTCATCCCAGCTTGTGTTCCATGGGCCGTGGCCAACAAGTGTCCAGATTAGCTTGAGCGTTCGGAGACTGGAGCAAACCAAACTACAATCACATCTCGAAGCTATACAATCAGACGATTGTACATAAGTGTAGTTACACTTAATCACATCTCAAAGTCATCTGGGTATGAAATTGTAGTTGTTGTACATAAGTGTAGTTACACTCAATAAAAAACTATGTAGTTGTTGTACACGGATGGAGGATCTGGGCATGAAATCACAAACGTTGTAGTGGAGGTCTGAATTAAGTTGTAGTGAAGGTATGAATTATGTTGAGCAAGGTTATTCAGTTGAGCCTCGTAAATTTATACATAGACTTGAATGTGGCTTTTGCAGTGGACCTGGTCTATTGTTTGGCCACGCTTGATGCTTCAACCATCTGCGGTGCTTAATAGTATATGTGAGAGACAACTCATGAAAATTGTTTTGAAAACAAATCGGCTGGATCTTCTGTTGAGCATTGCAAATGTTAATTTGTCATCATTGTGCAAGGTTTTGAACAAATTATCAATTATGTATCTAATATATGTTGTGTAATTGTTTGACTCCGTCGTTTATTATGTCAATCCGATTTTGCTGGGGGCTTCTGAAAGCGATAGATGTAAATACAGCGATACTTCTAGTATTAAAATATAGTGTTGCTTTTTCTAAATGGCTTCTGAGTGCATTTTCAGCATCCGAGAGTAACAAGATCCATACTTATCTCCATGCTCAAATGCATCTACAACCAGCTAATCCATAAGGTCCATGAGGATTAAAATCGAGCCCCTCTTACAGTATTTCCAACCACTACTAGTGCAATCGATGTCTAAGCAAGCAATCTACAGAATTTTCAACACGAGAAATAAGAATAAGAAAAAAATGCTTTTAAACTAGATCAACTTCCGATTTCTCTCGAAGCCCACCAAATGAGAGAAAAGAAGACTATATTCTTAGGGACATAGGGGACAGATGTAGTGCAACAATGCTTCTTAATTTTTTTTTTCACATTTGCTGGCAACACACTAATGCTGATTTCCCAACAAAGTGGTAAGCCAACTACCAAAGATCCAGATATAAATGGGAAACTGGGAACACCTAACTAGTAATTAGTATACCTAAAACAATATAATACACGTTACATGCAGTTTGCTGTCCATGTCTCTCAACGCCATATAGTAGGGGCACATCAGCTAAAGGAGAGATTTAGGTACCTGATTTGTCTTGCTTGAAGCAGGGGAGATCCCACTCATAATCGTAATGGACAATCCCCAAGGGTCAACAAACTGAACTTCAACAAGCATGTTACCTGCATTAGCATGGCAAGTAGACAACTTTCTTGTGACATAATGCGCATCAGGGCGGCCAAAAGCTAAATGCATTTGCGGTAATTTAGCACAACATGTTACAACTTGATCTCATCGGTGGAGTAGGCATTTTGGGGTGCGATCAGCCTCACAATGGGCTAGCTTTTGTTGGTGCCAAATTTCCAAATGCATATTGGTTGGGCATGTATAATAATGAATCTACAAATTGAAGAGTGTCAAAAGTAGGACATATAAGAACACAAAGGTAATCTGAAAATATTGCTGGATTACTTTATCATCTATGCTGATAACATCACACTATTATACGTCGTAGTTCCATTGACCATTGTTAAGATTTACTGGGTATGAAAACAAATGCTTCATGTGATTATCTGGACATGTAACAAGCAGTAATATTCTCACTAAGTTAAATAGAACTCCTATATGACGCTCACTTGTGGGGACCGATTCTCTGGGTAATAGTTTCCAGAAAATGGCCCTTGTGCTCACCAGCCCCAGGATAACTGTTAGCTGATGAGGCACCAACTTGATACAAAATTCCAAGCAAAACACAAAATGTGTAGTACAAGACCATTCTGGCCTGTGAGTACAACGAATGGTTTCTAATGGTTGATGGAGGAAGCGGTTCTGTGGATCATCAATGTCAATGGGACTCCAATTCCCACAGGAACAACTGACCAGGTTAACTCCTATCTTCGCGAGGCCGCTATCACCGTTGCTTAGGTTCTGGGACTGTCGGCACGGTCGCTCCTCTCCGCGCAAGAAAATCTGGCCAAGACAATAGCCAGGGACAAGCCAGTGAGTACTTTGAATGTACTCGCAAACATTGTGAACACAGGTATATTATGACAATGATGTGCTGAAAATATCCTATGCTCTTGACATCAGTCACAAATGATAAATAAAACTCTGATGCGTACAAGCATGTTAATTATGAATATACAATAACCTAGTAATATTAAAATTATGAAATAAATAACAAACATGCCACAGTCGGGCGTCTTAGCGACACCACATAAAGGGCTTTAAAAGAAATGCCACAATCGGGCGTCTGAGCGACACCACATAAAGGGCTTTAAAGGAAATGCCACAGTCGGGCGTCTTAGCGACACCACATAAAGGGCTTTAAAAAATGCCATAGTCGGGCGTCTGAGCGACACCACATAAAGGGCTTTAAAGAAATGCCACAGTCGGGCGTCTGAGCGACACCACATAAAGGGCTTTAAAAGAAATGCCACAGTCGGGCGTCCGAGCGACACCACGTAAAGGGCTTTAAAAGAAACAAACATAGTGAATATCCCAGAGGTAAAACCTGAAGGAAATATGCCCTAGAGGCAATAATAAAGTTATTATTTATTTCCTCATATCATGATAAATGTTTATTATTCATGCTAGAATTGTATTAACCGGAAACATGATACATGTGTGAATACATAGACAAACATATAGTCACTAGTATGGCTCTACTTGACTAGCTCATTAATCAAAGATGGTTATGTTTCCTAACCATAGACATGTGTTGTCATTTGATTAATGGGATCACATCATTAGAAGAATGATGTGATTGACATGACCCATTCCGTTAGCCTAGCACTTGATCGTTTAGTATATTGCTATTGCTTTCTTCATGACTTATACATGTTCCTATAACTATAAGAAATATGCAACTCCCGTTTACTGGAGGAACACTTTGGGTACTACCAAACGTCACAACGTAACCGGGTGATTATAAAGGAGTACTACAGGTGTCTCCGAAGGTACATGTTGAGTTGGCGTATTTCGAGATTAGGTTTTGTCACTCCAATTGTCGGAGAGGTATCTCTGGGCCCTCTCGGTAATGCACATCTTTATAAGCCTTGCAAGCAATGTGACCAAATGAGTTGGTTACGGAATAATGCATTACGGAATGAGTAAAGAGACTTGCCGGTAACGGGATTGAACTAGGTATTGGATACCGACGATCAAATCTCGGGCAAGTAACATACCGATGACAAAGGGAACAATGTATGTTGTTATGCGGTTTGACCGATAAAGATCTTCATAGAATATGTAGGAACCAATATGGGCATCCAGGTTCCGCTATTGGTTATTGACCGAGAATAGTTCTAGGTCATGTCTACATAGTTCTCGAACCCGTAGGGTCCGCACGCTTAACGTTACGATGACATTTTTATTATGAGTTTATAAGTTTTAATGTACCGAAGTTTGTTCGGAGTCTCGGATGTGATCACGGACATGACGAGGAGTCTCAAAATGGCCGAGACATAAAGATTGATATATTGGACGACTATATTCGGACACCGAAATTGTTCCGGGTGATTTCGGAGAAAACCGGAGTGCCGGAGGGGTTACCGGAACCCCCCGGGGAAGTATTGGGCCTTAGTGGGTCTGAGGAGAGAGAGAGGGCAGCAGCCCAGGAGGTGGCGCCCCCCCCCAATGGGGAGTCCGAATTGGACTAGGGAGGGGGGGCGCAGCCCCTCTTTCCCTCTCCCTCTCCCTCTCTTTCCTTCCCCCTTCCTCCTTCCTAGTGGGACTAGGAAAGGGGAATCCTACTCCCACTTGGAGGAGGATTCCCCCCTCCTTGGCGCGCCCCCTAGGGCCGGCCGGCCTCCCCCCCTTGATCCTTTATATACGGGGGCGGGGGGGCACCCCATAGACACACAAGTTGATCTACGGATCGTTCCTTAGCGGTGTGCGGTGCCCCCCTCCACCATATTCCACCTCGGTCATATCATCGCGAAGTTTAGGCAAAGCCCTGTGCCGGTAGAACATCATCATCGTCACCACGCCGTCGTGCTGACGGAACTCATCCCCGAAGCTTTGCTGGATCGGAGCCCGGGGATAGTCATTGAGCTGAACGTGTGCTGAACTCGGAGTTGCCGTACGTTCGGTGCTTGGATCGGTCAGATCGTGAAGACGTACGACTACATCAACCGCGTTGTGCTAACGCTTCCACTTACGGTCTGCGAGG
This sequence comes from Triticum aestivum, assembly GCF_018294505.1. Lineage (NCBI taxonomy): Eukaryota > Viridiplantae > Streptophyta > Magnoliopsida > Poales > Poaceae > Triticum > Triticum aestivum. The sequence continues at coordinate 692,278,868 of NC_057813.1, forward strand.
GTACGTGGACAACACTCTCCCCTCTCGTTGCTATGCCATCACCATGATCTTGCGTGTGCGTAGGAATTTTTTTTGAAATTTCTACGTTCCCCAACAATGGCATCAGAGCCTAGGTTTTATGCGTTGATGTTATATGCACGAGTAGAACACAAGTGAGTTGTGGGCGATACAAGTCATACTGCTTACCAGCATGTCATACTTTGGTTCGGCGGTATTGTGAGATGAAGCGGCCCGGACCGACATTACGCGTACGCTTACGCGAGACTGGTTTCACCGTTACGAGCACTCGTGCTTAAAGGTGGCTGGCGGGTGTCTGTCTCTCTCACTTTAGCTGAATCGAGTGTGGCTACGCCCGGTCCTTGCGAAGGTTAAAACAGCACCAACTTGACGAACTATCGTTGTGGTTTTTATGCGTAGGTAAGAACGGTTCTTGCTAAAGCCCGTAGCAGCCACGTAAAATTTGCAACAACAAAGTAGAGGACGTCTAACTTGTTTTTGCAGGGCATGTTGTGATGTGATATGGTCAAGACGTGATGCTATATTATATTGTATGAGATGATCATGTTTTGTAACCAAAGTTATCGGCAACTGGCAGGAGCCATATGGTTGTCGCTTTATTGTATGAAATGCAAACGCCCTGTAATTGCTTTACTTTATCTCTAAGCAGTAGCGATAGTCGTAGAAGCAATAGATGGCGTAATGCCAACGATGCTACGATGGAGATCAAGGTGTCGCGCCGGTGACGATGGTGATCACGACGGTGCTTCGAAGATGGAGATCACAAGCACAAAATGATGATGGCCATATCATATCACTTATATTGATTGCATGTGATGTTTATCCTTTATGCATCTTATCTTGCTTTGATTGACAGTAGCATCTTAAGATGATCTCTCACTAATAATCAAGAAGTGTTCTCCCTGAGTATGCACCGTTGCGAAAGTTCTTCGTGCTGAGACACCACGTGATGATCGGGTGTGATAGGCTCTACGTTCAAATACAACGGGTGCAAAACAGTTGCACACGCGGAATACTCAGGTCATACTGGACGAGCCTAGCATATACATATATGGCCTCAGAACACGGAGACCGAAAGGTCGAGCGTGAATCATATAGTAGATATGATCAACATAGTGATGTTCACCATTGAAACTACTCCATCTCACGTGATGATCGGACATGGTTTAGTTGATTTGGATCACGTGATCACTTAGATGACTAGAGATATGTCTGTCTAAGTGGGAGTTCTTAAGTAATATGATTAATTGAACTTAAATTTATCATGAACTTAGTACCTGATAGTATTTTGCTTGTCTATGTTTGTTTGTAGATAGATGGCTCGTGTTGTTGTTCCGTTGAATTTTAATGCGTTCCTTGAGAAAGCAAAGTTGAAAGATGATGGTAGAAATTACACGGACTCGGTCCGTAACCTGAGGATTATCCTCATTGCTGCACAGAAAAGTTACATCCTGGAAGCACCGCTGGGTGCCAGGCCTGCTGCTGATGCAATTGACGACGTTAAGAACGTCTGGCAGAGCAAAGCTGATGACTACTCGATAGTTCAGTGTGCCATGCTTTACGGCTTAGAACCGGGTCTTCAACGATGTTTTGAACATCATGGAGCATATGAGATGTTCCGGGAGTTGAAGTTAATATTTCAAGCAAATGCCCGGATTGAGAGATATGAAGTCTCCAATAAGTTCTATAGCTGCAAGATGGAAGAGAATAGTTCTGTCAGTGAACATATACTCAAAATGTCTGGGTATAATAATCACTTGATTCAACTGGGAGTTAATCTTCCTGATGATAGTGTCATTGACAGAATTCTTCAATCACTGCCACCAAGCTACAAGAGCTTCGTGATGAACTATAATATGCAAGGGATGAACAAGACTATTCCCGAGCTCTTCGCGAGGCTAAAAGCCGCGGAGGTAGAAATCAAGAAGGAGCATCAAGTGTTGATGGTTAACAAGACCACCAGTTTCAAGAAAAAGGGCAAAGGGAAGAAGAAGGGGAACTTCAAAAAGAACAGCAAGCAAGTTGCTGCTCAAGAGAAGAAACCCAAGTCTGGACCTAAGCCTGAAACTGAGTGTTTCTACTACAAGCAGACTGGACACTGGAAGCGGAACTGCCCCAAGTATTTGGCGGATAAGAAGGATGGCAAAGTGAACAAAGGTATATGTGATATACATGTTATTGATGTGTACCTTAATAATGCTCGCAGTAGCACCTGGGTATTTGATACTGGTTCTGTTGCTAATATTTGCAACTCGAAACAGGCACTACGGATTAAGCGAAGATTGGCTAAGGACGAGGTGACGATGCGCGTGGGAAATGGTTCCAATGTCGATGTGATCGCGGTCGGCACGCTACCTCTACATCTACCATCGGGATTAGTTTTAGACCTAAATAATTTTTATTTGGAGCCAGCGTTAAGCATGAACATTATATCTGGATCTTGTTTGATGCGAGACGGTTATTCATTTAAATCGGAGAATAATGGTTGTTCTATTTATATGAGTAATATCTTTTATGGTCATGCACCCTTGAAGAGTGGTCTATTTTTATTGTATCTCGATAGTAGTGATACACATATTTATAGTGTTGAAACCAAAAGATGCAGAGTTAATAATGATAGTGCAACTTATTTGTGGCACTGCCCTTTAGGTCATATCGGTGTAAAGCGCATGAAGAAACTCCATACTGATGGGATTTTTTGATTATGAATCACTTGATACTTGCGAACCGTGCCTCATGGGCAAGATGACTAAAACGCCGTTCTCCGGAACTATGGAGCGAGCAACTGATTTGTTGGAAATCATACATACTGATGTTTGTGGTCTAATGAATGTTGAGGCTCGCGGCGGATATCGTTATTTTCTCACCTTCACAGATGATTTGAGCAGATATGGGTATATCTACTTGATGAAACACAAGTCTGAAACATTTGAAAAGTTCAAAGAATTTCAGAGTGAAGTAGAAAATCATCGTAACAGAAAAATAAAATTTCTATGATCTGATCGTGGAGGAGAATATTTGAGTTACGAGTTTGGTCTACACTAGAAACAACACGAAATAGTTTCGCAACTCACGCCACCCGGAACACCACAACGAAATGGTGTGTTCGAACGTCATAATCGTACTTTACTAGATATGGTGCGATCTATGATGTCTCTTACTGATTTACCGCTATCATTTTGGGGTTATGCTTTAGAGATGGCCGCATTCACGTTAAATAGGGCACCATCAAAATCCGTTAAGACGACGCCTTATGAACTATGGTTTGGCAAGAAACCAAAGTTGTCGTTTCTTAAAGTTTGGGGCTGCGATGCTTATGTGAAGAAACTTCAACCAGATAAGCTCAAACCCAAATCGGAGAAATGTGTCTTCATAGGATACCCAAAAGAGACTATTGGGTACACCTTCTATCACAGATCTAAGGGCAAGATTTTCGTTGCTAAAATCGGATCCTTTCTAGAGAAGGAGTTTCTCTTGAAAGAAGTGAGTGGGAGGAAAGTATAACTTGATGAGATAACTGTATCTACTCCCTTATTGGAAAGTAGTTCATCACAAGAACCGGTTCCTGTGACAACTACACCAATTAGTGAGGAAGCTAATGATATTGATCATGAAACTTCAGATCAAGTTTCTACTGAACCTCGTAGGTCTACCAGAGTAAGATCCGCACCAGAGTGGTACGGTAATCCAATTCTGGAAGTCATGTTGCTTGACCATGATGAACCTACGAACTATGAGGAAGCGATGATGAGCCCAAATTCCGCAAAATGGCTAGAGGCCATGAAATTTGAGATGGGATCCATGTATGAAAACAAAGTATGGACTTTGGTTGACTTGCCCGATGATCGGCAAGCAATTGAGAATAAATGGATCTTTAAGAAGAAGACTGGCGCTGATGGTAATGTAACTGTCTATAAAGCTCGAATTGTTGCGAAAGGTTTTCGACAAGTTCAAGGAGTTGACTACGATGAGACTTTCTCACCCGTAGCAATGCTTAAGTCTGTCCGAATCATGTTAGCTATTGCTGCATTTCATAATTATGAAATTTGGCAAATGGATGTCAAAACTGCATTCTTGAATGGATTTCTGGAAGAAGAGTTGTATATGATGCAGCCAGAAGGGTTTGTAGATCCAAAAGGTGCTAACAAAGTGTGCAAGCTCCAATGTTCCATTTATGGACTGGTGCAAGCATCTCGGAGTTGGAATAAACGCTTTGATAGTGTGATCAAAGCATATGGTTTTATACAGACTTTTGGAGAAGCCTGTATTTACAAGAAAGTGAGTGGGAGCTCTGTAGCATTTCTGAAATTATATGTAGATGACATATTATTAATTGGAAATGATAAGAATTTCTGGATAGCATAAAGGGATACTTGAATAAAAAAATTCAATGAAAGACCTCGGTGAAGCTGCTTATATATTGGGCATCAAGATCTATAGAGATAGATCAAGACGCTTAATAGGGCTTTCACAAAGCACATACCTTGATAAAATTTTGAAAAAGTTCAAAATGGATCAGGCAAAGAAAGGGTTCTTGCCCGTACTACAAGGTGTGAAGTTGAGTCAAACTCAATGCCCGACCACAACAGAAGATAGAGAGAAAATGAAAGATGTTCCCTATGCTTCAGCCATAGGCTCTATCATGTATGCAATGCTGTCTACCAGACCTGACGTATGCTTAGCAATAAGCTTGGCAGGAAGGTACCAAAGTAATCCAGGAGTGGATCACTGGACAGCAATCAAGAACATCCTGAAATACCTGAAAAGGACTAAGGATATGTTTCTCGTATATGGAGGTGACAAAGAGCTAGTCGTAAATGGTTACGTCGATGCAAGCTTTGACACTGATCCGGACGATTCTAAATCGCAAACCGGATACGTGTTTTTATTAAACGGTGGAGCTGTAAGTTGGTGCAGTTCTAAACAAAGCGTCGTGGCGGGATCTACATGTGAAGCGGAGTACATAGCTGCTTCGGAAGCAGCAAATGAAGGAGGCTGGATGAAGGAGTTCATTTCCGATCTATGTGTCATACCTAGTGCATCGGGACCAATGAAAATCTTCTGTGACAATAGTGGTGCAACTGCCTTGGCAAAGGAATCCAGACTTCACAAGAGGACCAAGCACATCAAGAGACGCTTCAATTCCATTCAAGACCAAGTCCAAGTGGGAGACATAGAGATTTGTAAGATACATACGGATCTGAATGTTGCAGACCCATTGACTAAGCCACTCTCACGAGCAAAACATGATCAGCACCAAGACTCCATGGGTGTTAGAATCATTACTATGTAATCTAGATTATTGACTCTAGTGCAAGTGGGAGAAGGAAATATGACCTAGAGGCAATAATAAAGTTATTATTTATTTCCTCATATCATGATAAATGTTTATTATTCATGCTAAAATTGTATTAACCGGAAACATGATACATGTGTGAATACATAGACAAACATATAGTCACTAGTATGCCTCTACTTGACTAGCTCATTAATCAAAGATGGTTATGTTTCCTAACCATAGACATGTGTTGTCATTTGATTAATGGGATCACATCATTAGAAGAATGATGTGATTGACATGACCCATTCCGTTAGCCTAGCACTTGATCGTTTAGTATATTGCTATTGCTTTCTTCATGACTTATACATGTTCCTATAACTATGAGAAATATGCAACTCCCGTTTACTGGAGGAACACTTTGGGTACTACCAAACGTCACAACGTAACTGAGTGATTATAAAGGAGTACTACAGGTGTCTCCGAAGGTACATGTTGAGTTGGCGTATTTTGAGATTAGGTTTTGTCACTCCAATTGTCGGAGAGGTATCTCTGGGCCCTCTCGGTAATGCACATCTTTATAAGCCTTGCAAGCAATGTGACCAAATGAGTTGGTTACGGAATGATGCATTACGGAACGAGTAAAGAGACTTGCCGGTAACGAGATTGAACTAGGTATTGGATACCGACGATCAAATCTCGGGCAAGTAACATACCGATGACAAAGGGAACAACGTATGTTGTTATGCGGTTTGACCGATAAAGATCTTCGTAGAATATGTAGGAACCAATATGGGCATCCAGGTTCCGCTATTGGTTATTGACCGAGAACAGTTCTAGGTCATGTCTACATAGTTCTCGAACCCGTAGGGTCCGCACGCTTAACGTTACGATGACAATTTTATTATGAGTTTATAAGTTTTAATGTACCGAAGTTTGTTCGGAGTCCCGGATGTGATCACGGACATGACGAGGAGTCTTGAAATGGCCGAGACATAAAGATTGATATATTGGACGACTATATTCGGACACCGGAATTGTTCCGGGTGATTTCGGAGAAAACCGGAGTGCCGGAGGGGTTACCGGAACCCCCTGGGGAAGTATTGGGCCTTAGTGGGCCTGAGGGGAGAGAGAGGGCAGCAGCCCAGGAGGTGGAGCCCCCCCCCCCATGGGGAGTCCGAATTGGACTAGGGAGGGGGGGCGCGGCCCCTCTTTCCCTCTCCCTCTCCCTCTCTTTCCTTCCCCCTTCCTCCTTCCTAGTGGGACTAGGAAAGGGGAATCCTACTCCCACTAGGAGGAGGATTCCCCCCTCCTTGGCTCGCCCCCTAGGGCCGGCCGCCCTCCCCCCTTGCTCCTTTATATATGGGGGCGGGTGGGCACCCCATAGACACACAAGTTGATCTACGGATCGTTCCTTAGCCGTGTGCGGTGCCCCCCTCCACCATATTCCACCTCGGTCGTATCATCGTGGAGTTTAGGAAAAGCCCTGCGCCGGTAGAACATCATCATCATCACTACGCCGTCGTGCTAACAGAACTCATCCCCGAAGCTTTGCTGGATCGGAGCCCGGGGATCGTCATCGAGCTGAACGTGTGCTGAACTCGGAGGTGCCGTACGTTCGGTGCTTGGATCGGTCGGATCGTGAAGACGTACGACTACATCAACCGCGTTGTGCTAACGCTTCCGCTTACGGTCTACGAGGGTACATGGACAACACTCTCCCCTCTCGTTGCTATGCCATCACCATGATCTTGCGTGTGCGTAGGAATTTTTTTTGAAATTACTACGTTCCCCAACAAAACCATCCCAGGGATATTCGATAATACCAAAAATATCACGGGTTAGTTCACAACGAAAATATTAATCATAATCATCATAAATTACAAGTAGTGTTTCCAGTTTTGGTTTAATAGTTTCACCTCCGAAGACCGACACTTGACCCATCCCAGACTGTAGTCCTTAACCATGGACACGGCTATTCGAATAGGTTTAAACTCTGCAGAAGGTGTACTCTTTACCCACGAGTAACGGATTCCTTTAGTCCTCAAGACTAATTCCATCTACGGCCTTTTAGTTGGAAACACACCTAACTTGCACACACCAGCTTAACTCACATGTGTCTGGAATCACCCACGACATCTGTCAAGCAAAACTCTAAGTGGGGAGGCTACAACCTCGACGTAACATGGGATCACAAAATTCACACTGCGCGCAAACTGGGGAAGCTACCCCCTTCGGCTACAACCAAGACACCCATGCTCCCGGACCCGGTGGGATGACTACCGGATGCCTCCAGTATCTTCCACCATGGCCTCTCTGTACGGTGTGTGCTAGGAAAGGGGTTGACAACTTACTGAACCGTACCCTACTTGTTGTAGAGACGAGTGGTAGTACGAAGCAAGTATGGGGGTTACTGGCACAAGACTCGATCTACGGTCGACTCAGGAGGTTCAAATATTTCCTGCAAGATTAGCATAACAATACATATACTTCAACCAACAGATAGAAACATCACGCGACATATCCCCTCATGCCATACCGGACACGACCGTCTCGACGGAGGACTAGGGACAAGACCGTGTCTACCCAAGACAGAGGCCTTTCTGGCTTCCCTTCCAGTATGCATGAAAGGCATATGACGGTGATTTCCATCACAAATCATGTCAACTTCATCAGCATAAAAATCATTATGCACTCATGAGTAGGATCACATCCTCACATAAAATGACGTATGCACGTGTCGAGGTGGTGTTGTCACTAAGTCAAACAACACATATAAAAATCACACCAGGGTTCAGAATGCTTGCATTTAGATCATGGGAAAGCAGGGTGCATTCCAAAACATCTTGAAATCTTCAAAAATCCTATTTAAAAGAATATATATGAATTAACACACAAAAAACAAACAGCACAAAAAGTTGTTTTGAAATTTTTTCAAATAAATCTTAAAATAAACTAGACCATATATTAAAGAGGTAGGAAAAAGAATTAATTTAATTGGAGTTGTATTTAAAAAGATAGAGCCAGTCAAAGTTTGGTCAAAAATCTGTTATTTAAATAAAAACAGAAAAGAAAACGTTTCGAATATATACGTACACGTCGAAGGCGCATTTTGGAAATGCGCTTCCACTTAACCCACGTGGACTGGGCGGGGTCACTGACAGTGGTCCAGGGGGCCCACTGGTCAGGTTTGACCAGTCCAACTCTCCCTCCTCCTTCTCTGCCCGAACAGCGGCAAGGCAACGACGATCAACACCGGAGAATGGCGGCTCCTCGCGGGTTCTAGATGGTCGGGATGGATCCGCAAGACCGGGGCGGTCCTTCCGGTGGTCGCTGGGTCGGCGGGGACGGAGTGAGCTGCCGGCGGCGAGCTTCGCGGCGGAGGAGGCATTCGGGAGCAAAGTTCTTTTGTGGCTGTGGTGGTTCCCGATCAAAGTCGAGCAGGGGGACGGGCTCACGGGAGGAAGGGAAGGCTCCTGGTGGAGAGAGTGGAGAGGGGGAGGCCCTGGTGGAGCCAGAATGGCCGGGGGCAGTGGCGGCGGCTGTGGTTGCCGGAGATGGGGAAGGAGACTTCCCCGAGTTGATTGGTTGCCAATGGGGGTCCTAGGGAGATGGTTTGGGACTGCCTGTGTGCGGGGATGAGCTTGGGGCTCCTTATATAGGCGATGGAGGTCGGTTCCGAGGCGGCCGGCGATAAGGACGACGGCGAGCCGCCATGCTGTAGCTTGGGCGACGTGGCGGGGACGAGCGCTAGGGGACACGCTTGCGGATGAGCACGCACTGCTCCAAGGGGCAGGTGGCAAGCGCTGGTGGCTTGGGCAGCGCCGACACGGCCGGGGCTTGCATGCGGCCGTCAGCTAGCCGCCACGGCCGTCCTGGCGGTGGCGCTGTGGGGTGCCAGGGTGGTCGGGGTGGCGTGGCGCAAGGGGACACGGCGTGCTAGTTGCGGTCGGTCACGGACCGGATTGGGTGCGGGGTGAGACGCGGCAGCTCGGGCGCACTTGCGTGCCAAACGCACGCTCTGGGCGCGCCCAGTGCATGCCCGGGACGTGCTCGACGAAATGCCAGGGCAGCCTAGAGGTCGCTGTTGAGGCTGGCAAGAAACAGAGCTAGTCTAGGGTTAGCAGGGGAATCAAGGGACATGGTGGATAGGTTAGGGGCTCAAGTTCACAATGTAATCTTGAAATCATGCCAAAACTGGCTATGCACTCAGGGTGTTTGAAAAAAATGCCAAAGGCACCTAGGCAGTTCTTGGAGTGGCCAAATCTCCCAGAGTGGGGTCTCTTTAGGAGAAAGAGGGGGTGGTGAAGTTAGTTTGCAAAAAGGAGAAACTTGCTAGTGCAGGTTTTGCAAAACTACACTTCTGGACAGGAAATCAATGGCATCATTACATGGACCAAAAGTGTTCCAAAGAGTGCATGCTTCTGGACTTAGGGGTTTTGCAGGGTTGACTACAAGCATGAGAAAGCACAAGGTCACTTGAGCAAGAAAGGATGGGGTTGTAGTAGAAAACACCAGTCTGGTCCAGAAAGAAAAAGAGGTTACATCACTCAAATTTTCCAAAGAACAACACTATGTTTTTGCATAAAGTTGGATGGCATGCTACTACTGACATCCCATAATTTTGGTGGAGGCTCTAGAGAAATATTTAGTTAGGCTATAGTGCAAAAGTGCCCACTGGATCAGATTTGAAAAACAGGTGTAACACTCAAAATATGCAATGAAATAAATACATTATTGCACAAAATTGATTTAGAGACATCACATGACATCTCCAAATTTTGGTTGGAATTTTAGTTAAATTTATCAACTGGTTGTAGTTCAAAAGAGCTCCAAAACTTAAAGAAGTTCATTTTAATTGATTATAGCTCAGGGTGGAATAATTTAATAAATCTACTGATTAAGAAATTGTTTTAGTGAGATGGCATAGAAGTTCAATATGTTTGGAAGGATCCACTTGGGTAGATACTCATTAATATAAAAAGAAAGGTTCTGAAATCAACAAAAATATCCTGGCAGGCGAAGATTTTAACTCTTGGCAAAATTTTATTATCAAAAGTTTGCTTAAATTTTTGGGGTGTTACAATTACTACCCCCTTAAGAAAAATCTCGTCCCCGAGATTTGCTAAGGGTTGCAGAACAAAATACTTTTACCTGGTCAAAAGATCATTTTACTAAAGCGGTAAAAGTGGCTACAGTGAGAGGGCAATAAGTGGTGAGTAACTACAGTGTGGAATACTGGCGTTGTGTGGAGAAGTTCCACGCTTAGGGAAATCGAGCGATCTCTACGCTGGGCGCAGTGAATTTAGAATAAATTATAAATTCCACAATACGCTGGTCGTACCCGAGAGCACAGTGCTCCCTCTGGCTGACAGGTGGGACCTGGGCCCACTGTCAGTCTCTCCTTCTTCCTCTGTATCTCTCTTCTTCCTCTCTCCCGCGTGCTTTCCCGGATTTCTCCACCGGCGACGTCTAGCGCGTAGGGCATCTAGGCCGTACTGCGGTAGTGCGCGGCGTGCTTGCTGCCGGTGCAGTGTGCACTCACTTCGAGTGCCAGTGCGCTGTCGGCACTGCTCGCGGATTCGCCTCCGAACACCGGCGATCGGGCAACGAGCGGCGCTGGTGGACTTCGCCCACCGTGCCCCGATCTCGAGCTATAAAATGACCGCGGTGCTCCTTCTTCATCTTCGCACCTGGCCTCGTTTCTCCTCCTCCTTCTCCTCCATTACTGCTTATCCGAGCTCGAGACGAGGCTCCAATGGCGGAGACGGTGCCGGACTGGTACGTGATCCTGGTGTGTGGAGGGCTGGCGGCAGTGCTGGGGCTCTCTGTGCTCCTGTGTGCGATGATCTTTGATGATCGCCGTGATGCTGCCGCTCGGGTGCTGGCTCTCCGCGGTGACGGTGATCACGGGGATTAGGCGTAATCCCGGTTGTTCACCGTTATCGGTGAGCCGGAGGTGATTAGTATCCGGATGATTATCCGCTAATCTCTCCCTTGGAGGCATGTGGAGTGCTTAGGGAGATGGTCGGTGAGATGCAACATGGTTGCGTGTATTTGCAGGCAGTGTAAGAGTCCGAGTGGTTGGGGTCTGCTGCCGTGGTGCTGCATGAATAAAAATAATCCATGCAGTGAGAGGATCAAAGATGCCGCAACTCAGGGAAAAGAAATCTCATTCCAGGATTTTCGCGGTTACACAGGTTAATCATGAAGAAAATCTACTCATACTAGTGGAAACTACATACTCGACTCGTCGTACAAATTCGAGGTACCATGCATAAGTTACAACGTAATAATAAATGCTGAAATAACAAACACATCAGTGACGTCTAAAATGAGAAAGATAACTGAACAGGGTCTCGAGAAAAAGTCTCTGGCAATGGAATACACTCCTCTTCTATCGGAGGAAGTGGATTGATCAGTCAATGTATGCATCTCTCCAGATCGGGCCTCAGTGGTCTGCCGATGGCAATCTGAGGATTCAGATCAGTGAGACTCTGGAGATAATACATCACTCGCTGGTTCAAACGCTCTTGAGCGATGATGTATTGGATAAGGTTGGCTAGCACTGGGTCTCTCTCAATTCGTCCACCGGGGAAAGATGTTACTCCTCCGGGCGTTGCACGGCTTGGAAAGTAATAATATCATCGTTCACGGGCATAGGGTACTGCGGATCGAAGACGAGCAATTGCTTCGTTCACAGCAGCTTCTATGGCCAAGCGTGGGGTCGGCATAGATTTCCCCACGAAGGAAACTTCCGTTGGATCTTGGTTGGGGTCTATGGGAGGAATGTGTATTGCTGCCCAATATTCCGAGGTGGAAGGAGTGATTCTCGATTTGAACAGCTCGTACTGGGGTGGCTGGGTAGAACCCATGGTACTACAGGTAAAGTCCCACAATATCTTGACAAAGCTACCTGGGGTTGCATCTGGGGTTCTCCGATAAATACTAGGGCTCGGCATGGCAAGAAATGGTTGTGAGAGTGGTGCACGAGGTGAGGGTTGCTGGGTAAGGTCTCAAGGTGGCCTTCTTATATAGCATCTGGCTGGTTTATTTACCGTGGTGAAAGGTAATAAATCTGCCAGATCACCTCCAAAGGTCGGGGTCAGTGTCAGAGATACACATATCCCATAAAGAGACGTGTTACTGTGGGTGTCGTCGGGGTTGGTTTTGGTAGTTGTGCCCGGAAAATGTGCAACTATGCGCTGACAAAATACGCAAGGCTACTATTAAAACCGAGGCACAACGAGAGGCTGCGTTAATACACAAGGTTACACGATTACAAAGCGAGGATACACTGAGACTCGGTACTACTCGTACGGTTTAGTCTACCTCGTTTACGTCTAAACGGGCGTGCCTGGTGGATATCGAGGCTTCTCCATGTGTCTCACTGTCGGGATTAGTCGGAGATGGTGGAGGAACTGCAGGGTCGGGGTAGCGATGATGACCATTGCTGGAATTGTTGGCCACAATTCTGTTGGAGTGTGCTCCCAAAAGGTGACGAAGCACTTCTGGGGTCATCAAGACACCTTGGCCACTGGCTGGAGCTGACCTCAGGGTCTCGATCGGGTGTCCGAAAGCACGACTGGGTTGTCGGCGTCGGGCTCGGTTTCCCTGCTTGCCGGGGCTCGGTGAACCAGCTCTCCTCGAGCTGCGATCAGATCAATCGTGATTTGGTCGAACAATACCTCTAGTGCACTTACATAGCGCACTAGGTGCAACAATGTGGGATCCGTCTCGCGATCTCGGTTGGCAACTTGGGGTGGTCTACCATACCCTTCACGCCTGGGGTAGTAGTAGAACGAGCGACAGTTAACTCTGGGCGACAACTGCCGGAGTTGAACTATACCTTCTCGAGCAGCTAGCTGGATGGCTTGTGGCTCGAAGGAAGTTGTTCTTCCAGTGAACCTGTAGGGGCGCTCTGGCGACAGACCCCTACCGTAGATGTGCACGGTGGCCCAGAATTGGCGGTCCTCACCGCTCATGGGTCCTTGGTACACAACATATTCTGGGGGCTCTTCAAGCGCATAGGCACGACGGGTGAGGTTTGCGAGTATGGTCACGAAACCATCAAGATTGGTTGTTCTGGTCTCATTGTGCACTATGGGACCAGGCATTGTGGCTAGGTTGGGCAAGAGGCTGTGCTGTGCTGGTTGAGGCTAGCATGCCCTTTTTATAGAAAAAGGGACGGAGTCTTCCTTCGCACGCTTGCGAATGAGACACCTTTGCCATCGGTCACTGGTGTGTGATCGACAGGCTAGGCTGATAGGTTGGGCACCGACTGCCAAAAGTGTCCGGATCATAGTGCGGCTATCTTGCACGGGAAGCTTGGCTGGGGTTTCGGTTAGGATCTGGTGGGTTGGTTGCCTAAGATTTTCGACCTGGCTAAGATAGGATTAGCCAATGGTCAGCCTGGCTCTAGTACCAAGTTTGTGGGGACCGATTCTCCGGGTAATAGTTTTCAGAAAATGGCCCTTGTGCTCACCAGCCCCAGGATAACTGTTAGCTGATGAGGCACCAACTTTATACAAAATTCCAAGCAAAACACAAAATATGTAGTACAAGACCATTCTAGCCTGTGAGTACAACAAATGGTTTCTAATGGTTGATAGCGGAAGCGGTTCTGTGGATCATCAATGTCAATGGGACTCCAATTCCCACAGGAACAGCTGACCAGGTTAACTCCTATCTTCGCGAGGCTGCTATCGCCGTTGCTTAGGTTCCGGGACTGTCAGCACGGTCGCTCCTCTCCGTGCAAGAAAATCTGGCCAGGACAATAGCCAGGGACAAGCCAGTGAGTACTTTGAATGTACTCGCAAATATTGTGAACACAGGTATATTGTGACAATGATGTGCTAAAAATATCCTATGCTCTTGACATCAGTCACAAATGATAAATAAAACTCTGATGCGTACAAGCATGTTAAGTATGAATATACAATAACCTAGCAATATTAAAATTATGAAATAAATAACAAACATGCCACAGTCGGGCGTCTTAGCGACACCACATAAAGGGCTTTAAAAGAAATGCCACAGTCGGGCGTCTGAGCGACACCACATAAAGGGCTTTAAAGGAAATGCCACAGTCGGGCGTCTTAGCGACACCACATAAAGGGCTTTAAAAGAAATGCCATAGTCGGGCGTCTGAGCAACACCACATAAAGAGCTTTAAAGAAATGCCACAGTCGGGCGTCTGAGCGACATCACATAAAGGGCTTTAAAAGAAATGCCACAGTCGGGCGTCCGAGCGACACCACATAAAGGGCTTAAAAAGAAACAAACATAGTGAATATCCCGGAGGTAAAACCATCCCAGGGATATTTGATAATACCAAAAATATCACGGGTTAGTTCACAACGAAAATATTAATCATAATCATCATAAATTACAAGTAGTGTTTCCAGTTTTGGTTTAACAGTTTCACCTCCGAAGACCGACACTAAGACCGACACTTGACCCATCCCAGACTGTAGTCCTTAACCATGGACACGGCTATTCGAATAGGTTTAAACTCTGCAGAGGGTGTACTCTTTACCCATGAGTAACGGATTCCTTTAGTCCTCAAGACTAATTCCATCTACGGCCTTTTAGTTGGAAACACACCTAACTTGCACACACCAGCTTAACTCACATGTGTCTGGAATCACCCACGACATCTGTCAAGCAAAACTCTAAGTGGGGAGGCTACAACCTCAACGTAACATGGGATCACAAAATTCATACCGCGCGCAAACTGGGGAAGCTACCCCCTTCGGCTACAACCGAAACACCCATGCTCCCGGACCCAGTGGCATGACTACCAGATGCCTCCAGTATCTTCCATCATGGCCTCTCTGTACGGTGTGTTCTAGGAAAGGGGTTGACAACTTACTGAACCGTACCCTACTTGTTGTAGAGACGAGTGGTAGTACGAAGCAAGTATGGGGGTTACTGGCACAAGACTCGATCTACGGTCGACTCAGGAGGTTCAAATATTTCCTGCAAGATTAGCATAACAATACATATACTTCAACCCACAGATAGAAACATCACGCGACATACCCCCTCATGCCAGACCGGACACGACCGTCTCGACGAAGGACTAGGGACAAGACCGTGTCTACCCAATACAGAGGCCTTCCCGGCTTCCCTTCCAGTATGCATGAAAGGCATATGACGGTGATTTCCATCACAAATCATGTCAACTTCATTAGCATAAAAATCATTATGCACTCATGAGTAGGATCACATCCTCACATAAGATGACGTATGCACGTGTCGAGGTGGTGTTGTCACCGAGTCAAACAACACATACAAAAATCACACCAGGGTTCAGAATGCTTGCCTTCAGATCATGGGAAAGCAGGGTGCATTCCAAAACATCTTGAAATCTTCAAAAATCCTATTTAAAATAATATATATGAATATATATGAAATCTTCAAACAACACATACAAAAATCCGAGTCGAAGGCGCATTTTGGAAATGCGCTTCCACTTAACCCACGTGGACTGGGCGGAGTCACTGACAGTGGGTCCAGGGGGCCCACTGGTCAGGTTTGACCAGTCCAACTGTCCCTCCTCTTTCTCTGCCCGAACAGCGGCGAGGCAACTGCGATCAACGCCGGCGAACGGCGGCTCCTCGCGGGGTCCAGATGGTCGGGATGGATCCGCAAGACTGGGGCAGTCCTTCCGGTGGTCGCTGGGTCGGCGGGGACGGAGTGAGCTGCCGGCGGCGAGCTTCATGGCGGAGGAGGCATTCGGGAGCAAAGTGCTTTTGTGGCTGCGGTGGTTCCCGATTGAAATCGAGCAGGGGGACGGGCTCACGGGAGGAAGGGAAGGCTCATGGTGGAGAGAGTGGAGAGGGGGAGGCCCTGGTGGCGCCGGAATGGCCGCGGGCAGTGGCGGCGGCTGTGGTTGCCGGAGATGGGGAAGGAGACTTCCCCGAGTTGATTGGCTGCCAATGGGGGTCCTAGGGAGATGGTCTGGGACTGCCTGTGTGCGGGGATGAGCTTGGGGCTCCTTATATAGGCGATGGAGGTCGGTTCCGAGGCGGCCGGCGATAAGGACGACGGCGAACCGCCATGCTGTAGCTTGGGGGACGTGGCGGCGACGAGCGCTAGGGGACACGCTTGCGGATGAGCATGCACTGCTCCAGGGGGCACGTGGCAAGCGATGGTGGCTTGGGCGGCGCCGACACGGCCGGGGCCTGCATGCGGCCGTCAGCTAGCCACCACGGCCGTCCTGACGGTGGCGCTGTGGGGTGCCAGGGTGGTCGGGGTGGCGTGGCGCAAGGGGATACGGCGTGCTGGTTGTGGTCGGTCACAGACCGGATTGGGTGCGGGGTGAGACGCGACGGCTCGGGCGCACTTGCGTGCCAAACGCACGCTTTGGGCACGCCCAGTGCACGCCCGGGACGTGCTCGACGAAATGCCAGGGCAGCCTAGAGGTCGCGGTTGAGGCTGGCAAGAAACAGAGCTAGTCTAGGGTTAGCAAGGGAATCAAGGGACATGGTGGATAGGTCAGGGGCTCAAGTTCACAATGTAAACTTGAAATCATGCCAAAACTGGCTGTGCACTCAGGGTGTTTGAAAAAAATGCCAAAGGCACCTAGCCAGTTCTTGGAGTGGCCAAATCTCCCAGAGTGGGGTCTCTTTAGGAGAAAGACGGGGTGGTGAAGTTAGTTTGCAAAAGGGAGAAACTTGCTAGTGCAAGTTTTGCAAAACTACACTTCTGGACAGGAAGTCAATGGCATCATTACATGGACCAAAAGTGTTCCAAAGAGTGCATGCTTCTGGACTTAGGGTTTTTGCAGGGTTGACTACAAGCATGAGAAAGCACAAGGTCACTTGAGCAAGAAAGGATGGGGTTGCAGTAGAAAACACAAGTCTGGTCCAGAAAGAAAAAGAGGTTGAATCACTCAAATTTTCCAAAGAACACCACTATGTTTTTGCATAAAGTTGGATGGCATGCTACTACTGACATCCCATAATTTTGGTGGAGGCTCTAGAGAAATATTTAGTTAGGCTATAGTGCAAAAGTGCCCACTGGATCAGATTTGAAAAACAGGTGTAACACTCAAAATATGCAATAAAATAAATATATTATTGCACAAAAGTGAATTAGAGACATCACATGACATCTCCAAATTTTGGTTGGAATTTTAGTTAAATTCATCAACTGGTTGTAGTTCAAAAGAGCTCCAAAACTTAAAGAAGTTCATTTTAATTGATTATAGCTCAGGGTGGAATAATTTAATAAATCTACTGATTAAGAAATTGTCTTAATGAGATGGCATAGAAGTTCAATATGTTTGGAAGGATCCACTTGCGTAGATACTCATTAATATAAAAAGAAAGGTTCTGAAATCAACAAAAATATCCTGGCAGGCGAAGTTTTTAACTCTTGGCAAAATTTTATTATCAAAAATTTGGTTAAATTTTTGGGCTGTTACATCATTGCGGCAAATTGCCAAAGAAACACAAGTGGTGATGTGATGAAACGTCTTAACTAGACGCAAGGTCTTGGGGCTGTTTTCTGTCTGCTCTTGCGATTTCCCGTTTTTCCTCTACCTTTGACAGGTTTTATTCTTGTCATTCTATTTAAATTAAAAATAACTAAATAAACAAAATTTCATGAAAATTTAAAATGTGAGAAAAACGTCTAAAATACATGAAGTTTTTCTAAAGTACACAAGCATTTTCTTAAAAAACACGAACATTTTCTTTTAAAAACATGAAATATTAAATTGAAAGATTGCGGATATATTTCTAAAATTTATCATCATTTTGTAATACTTTGAAGATTTTATATTTCTTTTAGTTTTTTTAATTTCACGCACATTTGGAAAATAACTGACATTTTTTAGTTCTTGTTTACGTATATTTTAACATATCCAACTTTTCGCCAGAAGGTTTTTCACGTTAAAACTGGTTGGAAAATTGGAAGAGAAGAAACAAAGGAAGGAAATTTCGCGACGAAGTTGGCAGCTGTACAACACGAGGCTTGTGCGATTTTCAATTATATGTTGCACTTGGCGAAAGATAGGAGGTGTATATTTAAAGTACGTATGCAGCATAGGTCCCCTATTTGAGGTCATGTGTGTCGAATCAAAAATCACTAATTAAGGATCACTCCTTTCAAAGATCACTCTCACCTCCTCAGGTTATGACAAGTGGCAAACTGTATGTGTGCCATTTGTCGCAAGCTGGTAGTTTATTCAAAATGTTTTATGTCTTAAACCGTCTGTTCAAATCTCGCACCGTTTTCATCGTTGGATTCCTCGCATTGAGATCTTTGGTTTTCGAGAGGCGTGACCATTCCTCTCGCGGAAGCAAATCCGTGCCTCGGATGGAAGAAAAAAAAATAGAAACCATGTTTTATTTATTTCCGAGAGGAACAACCGTGCCTCTCACAAAAGAGAAAACACCTTTTTTCGTTTCCGAGAGGCACGGCCGTGCCTCTCGCAGAAGCAAAGTCGTGCCTCTCACGAAGGAAAAAAAAAGGAAACACGTATTTTTGCGCAATTTTATTTGTCGGAAAGCTAAGACAGACCGGTGGAAAATAAAATAAACAGAAAAAGACATCTAAAAGGCCGAAAACGCATGCAGAAAAAATAAAAATAGAAACTAAATCCGGAGGGAGCGTCCAGAGCGCGACATATGACAGTTACTGGAGAAACGAGAGGCACTCGTTTCTTTGCCCACCCATCCCACCTAGATCCCTCTTCATCTCCTACCTCTCTCCATCTCCTGACTCTCCTCCCTAGACGATGCCCAAACGTTGCTTCCGAAGCTCCACGGGCCTCCCACCTTTGCTGCTCCAACAGTTGGCCTCCCATCCCACGCCCATCTGTGTGGTCTTGTGTTCATCCGGTGATCTTCCTCTGGCTTCTATAAGCTTCTCCCGAGGCTTGGACGGGGATGGTGATGTCGCCATGGCGAGCGAGATGTCGGTGATGTAGTTGAAGATGCACTGATAGCCATCGTCTTTTGCAAGGTCGGGCACTGATGCAACAAGCCTTCTCTGCACTCGCCACAAGATGTTGTGACAATGGCCCGCAGGGAGACACACAATTGTTGATGTGCCGCCGCCGGCTACAAGGTCTGTGCTGATGTTGCAAGCCCAGCCACTGCTCTCTCACAACGCTTCTGCAGCCTGAGCACCGGTGCTTAAAGGGGATTCGACAGTGCTGCAGGGACATCGGCATACGCTTCTGTGAGAATGGTGTACCTACAGCATGCATCGGCGAGGGTGCTGCCACGGAGTGTGGCTGCAAGCTTGCCACCTGAGGTGCTACACCCCGCAAACATGGGAACTGGTGATGCCGCGACGACACCGATCGGCGTCCGCCGTGCTACGAGGGGCACCGGTGGTTTCCAATTGGGTTGTTGTGTCCGGTGTTGCCGGAGCCATCAGTCTTGCAGCCGATGCTGCAGGGGGTCACCAGTGTTGCGGCGATGCCGGTCCGGTGGGTGTAGCAGCCAACGTTGTGGGCGCGTCGTCGGTGCTATGAAGACGTATGTTGTTTGTCGATCGAGTGCGACGTAGAGAACACAGCAAAGTATATGTTGCATGCCCCGCGGAGCTGTGCTATGTAGAAGCGATGCAAAGCTTATCTCTTGCTAGGTTCTCTTTTTTAGGTTCTTGAAGACGAATTCTTTGAGGTAAATTATGTCCACGCATACCCCCCGCCCCGACCTAACCATCAAACCATTGGACTGTTTCGTTTGATGGTGTATACGCATTCATGTGTGTTGTATGTATGTTGTACGTGCGGGCCAGCCACATGCTTATTTCATTTACTGGAGACTAATTGAAAAGTGCACTAAGAAAAAAAAGAGAGAGACCAATGAGATGCATAATTCCGGTTCAATCCAGAACCGTGACCAATGGGGGCATTGGACCCGGTTCGTGAGCCCCGGTGGCCGGTCGGGCCACGTGGGCCATTGGTCCCGGTTCGGCTGGACCTATTGGTTCCGGTTGGTGGGACGAACCGGAACCAATGCGCCTCGCTCCTGGCCCACCACCATTGGTCACGGTTGGTGGCGTGAACCGGGACCAAAGGCTGCCCTTTAGTCCCAGTTCATGGCACGAACCGGGACCAATTAGTTGGCTATATCTACCCCTCGCCTGCGAGCAGAGCACTCTCAGTGCTCTGTTTTTCGTGGCCGGCAAGGGGAGAGCTTTGTGGTGCTCTAGCTCACCTCCTATGCACACGAGGTGTTCGATAGAATGCCCGAGCCACACTACTTAAGCTTTCTCCTCTCCAAGCTCGACCTCCAAGCTCCATTTTCCTCAATATTTGTCTAGGTTTAGCGGTCCGTCACGTCCCGTCCCCGTCTTCACCGCCGTCGATCGCCCGCGCCGATCTCGTCGCCGGCACCACCGTGGTGAGCCTCTTGTTCTTATCTTCTTTCTGAAAGGAAAAAAAATTCTTACTTGTATATTTATATAGATACTTGTATAATTTTCTTACTTTTATTATTGCATCTTATATAGTCTATGATTCGGATGTGGTATATATTATTTTTTCATAACTATTGGTTCATTTATTGTATATGACAATTATGCGGATCAACGTGACATAGATTTTATTTATCTAGGAGGTTGTTGAACCGGAAATTCCAACCGACCCTATTGTCGAGAGGTTAAATTTAGTTGAAGAAGAAAACAATTTGTTGAAGGAAAAAATTAGAAAAATTGAGGAGGAGAATATGATATTGGAGTTGCATGTTGCGGATGTCGTCGATGATCACAAGATCAAGATGGATGCAATGCGCTTGAAGATTAGAAAGATTAGAAAATATGCCATTCATACCGAGGCTTGGTATCATTATGCCGTTGGATCAGTTGTTACATTGGTTGCGATTATGATCGCATTTGTTTTCGCACTGAAATGTTTTACATA
The DNA here is from genome assembly GCF_018294505.1 of Triticum aestivum. Lineage (NCBI taxonomy): Eukaryota > Viridiplantae > Streptophyta > Magnoliopsida > Poales > Poaceae > Triticum > Triticum aestivum. Next base: position 692,300,053 of record NC_057813.1, read on the forward strand.
GTTTTAGTGTATGGTTTAATTAATTTAGATGTTCTGCAGAGCTTTATGTTGTTAAATGAGAACTATGTATGTACTTTGGTTTTAATGTGATGATGAACTTCTATTAATTTGGTCACTTAATTATCTATTCATGATGTTCTGTAATGATTTTTGACACACTTAATTATATATAATGCACGCAGATGAACCGGCAATGGATGTACGGTTCAGGACACACATCCGAGTACATTAAGGGCATGCATGATTTTCTCATAGTGGCTGAGGCAAACAAGCAGAATGGTTTTATGTGTTGTCCATGCCCTATATGTGGATATACGAACTCTTACTCTGACCGGAAAATCCTCCACACCCACCTGTTTTACAAGGGTTTCATGCCACACTATAATGTTTGGACGAGGCACGGAGAAATAGGGGTTATGATGGAAGACGACAAAGAAGAAGAGTACGATGACAACTATGTGCCCCCTGAATACGGTGATGCTACTGAACATCAAGAGGAACCAGACGATGTGCACGATGATGCTGCAACGGGCGAAGCTGCTGAAGATCAAGAGGAATCAGACGATGTGCCCGATGATGATGATCTCCGTCGGGTCATTGTCGATGCAAGGACGCAATGCGAAAGTCAAAAGGAGAAGGTGAAGTTCGATCGCATGTTAGAGGACCACAAAAAAGGGTTGTACCCCAATTGCGAAGATGGTAACATAAAGCTCGGTACCATACTGGAATTGCTGCAGTGGAAGGCAAACAATGCTGTGCCTGACAAAGGATTTGAGAAGCTATTGAAAATATTGAAGAAGAAGCTTCCAAAGGATAACGAATTGCCCGACAGTACATACGCAGCAAAGAAGGTCATATGCCCTCTAGGATTGGAGGTGCAGAAGATACATGCATGTCCTAATGACTGCATCCTCTTCCGCGGTGCGTACAAGGATCTGAATGCATGCCCGGTATGCGGTGTATACAGTATAAGATCAGATGAGATGACCCTGGTGATGTTGACGGTGAGCCCCCCAGGAAGAGGGTTCCTGCGAAGGTGATGTGGTATGCTCCTATAATACCACGGTTGAAACGCCTGTTCAGAAACAGAGAGCATGCCAAGTTGATGCGATGGCACAGTGAGGACCGTAAGAAAGACGGGAAGTTGAGAGCACCCGCTGATGGGTCGCAGTGGAGAAAAATCGAGAGAAAGTACTGGGATGAGTTTGCAAGTGAGCCAAGGAACGTATGGTTTGCTTTAAGGGCGGATGGCATTAATCCTTTCGGGGAGTAGAGCAGCAATCACAGCACCTGGCCCGTGACTCTATGTATGTATAACCTTCTTCCTTAGATGTGCATGAAGCGGAAGTTCATTATGATGCCAGTTCTCATCCAAGGTCCTAAGCAACCCGGCAACGACATTGATGTGTACCTAAGGCCATTAGTTGAAGAACTTTTACAGCTGTGAAATGTAAACGGTGTAAGTACGTGGGATGAGCACAAACAGGAGGAATTTAACCTAAAGGCGTTGCTGTTCGTGACCATCAATGATTGGCCCACTCTCAGTAACCTTTCAGGACAGACAAACAAGGGATACCACGCATGCATGCACTGTTTACTTGACACCGATAGTATATACCTGGCAAGCTGCAGGAAGAATGTGTACCTGGGCCATCATCGATTTCTTCCGACCAACCATCAATGTCGAAAGAAAGGCAAGCATTTCAAAGGCGAGGCAGATCACCGGAAGAAGTCCGCCATGCGTACCGGTGATCACGTACTTGCTATGGTCAATCATTTACACGTAATCTTTGGAAAGGGTCCTGGCGGACTAGCTGTTCCGAGTGACGCTGGGGGACACGCACCCATGTGGAAGAAGAAATCTATATTTTGGGACCTACCCTACTGGAAAGACCTAGATGTCCGCTCTTCGATCGACGTGAAGCACGTGACGAAGAAACTTTGCGTGAACCTGCTAGGCTTCTTGGGTGTGTATGGGAAGACAAAATATAGAGCTGAGGCATGGGAGGACCTACAACGTTTGCACGAAAAAGACGGCATGCCTCCAAAGCAGTATGAAGGTCCTGCCAGCTATGCTCTTACCAAAGAAGAGAAGGAAATCTGCTTTGAATGTCTGCTTAGTATGAAGGTGCCGACTGGCTTCTCGTCTAACATAAAAGGAATAATAAATATGGTAGAGAAAAAGTTTCAGAACCTAAAGTCTCATGACTGCCACGTGATTATGACGCAACTGCTTCCGGTTTCATTGAGGGGGCTTCTACCGGAAAACGTCCGATTAGCCATTGTGAAGCTATGTGCATTCCTCAATGCAATCTCTCAGAAGGTGATCGATCCAGAAATCATACCAAGGCTAAGTAGTGATGTGGTGCAATGTCTTGTCAGTTTCGAGCTGGTGTTCCCACCATCCTTCTTCAATATCATGACGCACATTCTAGTTCATCTAGTTGACGAGATTGTCATTCTGGGCCCCGTATTTCTACACAATATGTACCCCTTTGAGAGTTTCATGGGAGTCCTAAAGAAATATGTCCGTAACCGCGCTAGGCCAGAAGGAAGCATCTCCATGGGCCATCAAACAGAGGATGTCATCGGGTTTTGTGTTGACTTCATTCCTGGCCTTAAGAAGATAGGTCTCCCTAAATCGCGGTATGAGGGGAGACTGACTGGAAAAGGCACGCTTGGAAGGGACTCAATAATATGCAGGGACGGATATTCTTGGTCTCAAGCACACTACACAGTTCATCAGGCAAAGCAATAGCAAGTAGGCCCGAAAGCATGCGGTGGAGAGGAGCTCGAGAGGGCTGCGGCAGTGGGGCTTATAAACCACTGCGCGCCTCTCAACTAGCGAGGTGGGACTAAACTTTGGCCCCGAGGCGGACAGCACAGGGGCCTTTGGTCCCGGTTGGTGGCACCAACCGGGACTAAAGAGGGAGGCATTAGTCCCGGTTGGTGCCACCAACCGGTAGCAAAGGCCGCCGGTTCCCGCCCTTTGGGCTGCCGAAAAAGAGGCCTTTGGTCCCGGTTGGTGGCACCAACCGGGACTAAAGGGTGCATTAGTCCCGGTTGGTGCCACCAACCGGGACTAAAGGGTTTGCTATATAAGCAACATTTAGCAGTTTCCGGCCAAATCGCCCACTTCTCCCCCGACGCCCCCTGCTCCTCCTCGTCGCCGTCGCCACCCAACGCCCCTACTCCACCTTTCCGTCGCCACCGCGACCAACGCCGTCAGGCTGCTCGCCTGAGCTGTCGCCGCCGCCCCCTGTGAGCACAGCCTGCTCCCGCGCCCCTCCCATCCCGCGCCCCTGCGCGGCCACCGCGCGCCGCCCCTGTCCCCACGCGGTCGCCGCGTCGCCGCCCCTGCCCTGCGCGGCCGCCGCGTGCCGCCCCACCGCCCCTGCAATTTCCATAGCAATTTTTTGCATTTTTTTGTGCATATGTGTTTGTATGTGTATATATATATGTACATGTTCATAGTATTTTTTTTCATAAGTGTATTTTTTTTGTTCATTGCATTTTTTCATATATATAATGTATATATGTATGTGGTAGCTATATATATGATGAATGGATGTGGCTATATATGTATGTATGAATATAATGTTCATAGCATTTTTTTGTTTATATATGTTTTTTCATATATGTATTAATTTTTTATTTAGGTTGTTAGTAGATATCGACTTTAGGTTAGTGCATTTTAGGTTAGTGTAGAGGAGAAAGTAAAATAAGGAAAAGGAAGAAAAGAGGAAGAAGGAAGAAGGAAGAAAGAAGAAGAAAAAGAATGAGAGGAAAAAGGAAAATAAGAAGAGAAAGAAGAGGAGATGAAGAAGAGGAGAAATAAATAAGAAGAGGAAAAAAGAAGAAAAAGAAGAGGAGGAGAAGAAAGGAATAGAGGAGAAGAAGAAAAAGTTTCTATTTTTTCTTCTTCTCCTCTATTCCTTTCTTCTTCTCCTCTTTTTTTCTTCTTCTTCTTCCTTCTTCCTTCTTCCTCTTTTCTTCCTTTTCCTTAATTATTTTCCTTTCTCGTCGTTGTCGATATAACCCCCTCGAGATAACTTCGACATGAGGGGCGGTCGATATATATACCCCCTCTCGACCGTGATAACTTATACAACGGCAGCACCCCCCCTCGGCCCTCTCGCTCGACCAAAACTCTCGAGGACACCCAAACCCTAGAGAGAAAACGATATTGGTCTCCTACCCCCTCCCGCTGCGCCCCTACTCGACAAATCAACTCTCTCGAGGCCACCCAAATTTACCAAGTTAAAAGAGCATTGTCGTCGAGGCCACCCCAAACCCTTGAAGCGTTGTTGTGTCGAGGCGACCCCAAACCCTAGAGAAGCAGCATCGAGGCCACTAACATGATTCCTTATTGTGATTACCTAGCTAGTTATACGTTTTCCACTAATATATATATATATATATATATATATATATATATATCCATCTGTACCATGTTTGAATAATAATTGACATGTTGTAAATATTTGCAGAAACTATGGAGCACTCCCGAGACGAAGAAACAGAAGCGATATTGGGGGACATAATCGCAAATGGAAGGGATGAAGTTGCGTCATTTCTCCTCGACACCGTTGGTCAGCTGGAAGAACTGGGTGAAGAAGAGGGCTATGTTCATGATGGCTTCGGACCATTAATGCCGGTACAAGAAGAGGACTATGTTCATGATGGCTCCGGTGACACAATGGAGGTACAAGAAGGAGACCGTGCTGACTGCTCCAGTGACCGAACCGAGCCCGACCAGGTATATATATATTAGTTAAGCTCGTGCTGACTAGTTAATTGATGCTTCCATTGTTTTGGTATATGTACACATATTAATTACTCTCGTCTTTCTTCCTTATAATTTCTAGCCCTCCGGATCGAGCACAACTTCGGTAAGGAGACGAGGCCCGAAGAAAAAGTTGATCTCGGATGAAAAGTTTGAGATCATAGAAATCGCGCCCGACGGCGAACCGATTGAACCCATCCGGACAAGGAAGGCATTTTTTGCTCAGTGTGGGGTACTTGTTAGGGACAAGATCCCGATCAGCATCCAGCAATGGTATAAGCCTAAGGAGGAAGACCCTGAGGTGTCTTATGTCAATGATATGCAGAAAGAATATCTTTGGACTGAGCTGAAGGCAAATTTCACCCTATCGCCAGAGGAGGATCCGAAGAAGCCAGTTAAAGAGCAATTAATCAAGTCTTGTGCTCTTAAGAAGATGGCAACCCTAATGAGGAGGTGGAGGAAAGAGCTGAACCAGTTTGTCGAAAAAAAGACACCAGAATTCATTGGCAAATATGAGAAGATCAAAGATCACTGGCCCGCATTTGTGGTCCACAAGACATCAGAAAAGAGTAAGAAGATGTCGGAGACAAACAAGAAAAATGCTGCGAAGAAGAAGCTTCACCATCGCACGGGGTCAGGTGGCTACCTCAAAGCCCGGCCTAAGTGGTCCAAGGCTGAGCATGATCTGCTTGAAAAAGGAATCGAACTAGAGACAATGTACTGGCCAGACCGTTTCCGGACTTGGTTCTTCGGGGCTGGCGGAACCTTGGACCCTGTAACAGGGTTGTGTCGGTGGACGGACGAGCAACTCGAAATACCAGTCAAGAACCTTTGACACTATATTGATGCAGCGCAGCGAGGGACGTTCCTCCAAACAGGGAGAAGGACGAGCTCACAATGGCCCTTGGGAATCCTGAGCACCCTGGACGGACACGAGGCACGCCAGGCTCCATTCCGTGGAAGGTTGGTTTTCCGGACGCAGGGGGTTACAAAACCCACGAGAGGAGGAAGAAACTGGAGCAGGACCAACTGCAAGCGCTGCACGAAAGGGTAATGGGGCTAGAGGATCGAGAAGAGGAACGAGAAGCAGCAGATCGCAGCAAACGACCTACCGAAGCTTCCCCCGAAGCTACCCCGCCATCTCAGCGGAGAAGCAGCGTGGCTTCCACCGAGCTGCTTCAGCCGGAGCATGTCTTGACGGCTCCTGCCAGCTATCCCGTGGATGGTATCAAGGAGTCTCAAAATTGCCACATTATGGCGCGATGGATGAATTTGAAGGTCAAGGCGGCTGTTGGCCAAGTTTATCCTAGTGGACCCGGCACAACTTATCACTGTCAGCCGATTCCAGAAGGATATGCTAAGGTGATGGTGGATGAAATAACGGAGGGATTTGAGGACCTCCCGCTTGAGCACCCTACCGGTGAAGGGGAGACTAGGCTAGGTTGTGCTCTGAAGACTCCATGCCTATGGCAGAAGGAGCTCATCAACCTTCTGAACTGGACGCCTCCGCCTCTTCCTCCTCCTCCGGCGAGTCAGGGCACTCCGCCTCCTCCTCCGGCGAGTGACGATCAGGGCACGCGTGGCGGCACTCCGCCTCCTACGCCGGCGCGTGGCGACACTCCGCCTCCTACGCCGGCGCGTGGCGACACTCCGCCTCCTTCTTCGCCTGCGCCGGCGCTCCCGAGAAGCCAGCAGCCTCCTCCTTCTCCGCCTCGCCAGCAAGGGCGGAAGAGACCCGCCGCCGCCCCGGCTGCTCCGGCGCGTCGTACCCCTTCTCCTCTGCCTCGTAAGCAAGCACGAAAGAAGACAGACGTCGCAGCCGCTCCGTCTGCTCCGGCGTCTAGCAGCACAACCAGAGGCGGGAGGCAATACAAATACGGTCCATCTCTCTAGCCACTAGAGAAGTTACCGTACGAGAGGTCCGAGGAGGAAAACGATACGATTGTGCGGACCCACGTGAAGGAGTTGTTTGAAGGGGTGAAAGCAAAGAGACATCCACCTCCGGAGGAGAAGGTAGATCCGGTGAAAGCAAAGCGCATTATCGATGCCCCGAGGAAACCACCAAAGGCTCCGCCGAGAATCAACTATGAGCGCATTACTGAACAGACATATCTCCAAGCCCAGCGGTCGGGAACTACTGTCAGTGCTAAAAGGTCAAAAGAATGAGCAAAGGGGAAAAAATTGCCCATCTCGGCGAACAAGCACAGCAATCGTGCTCCCCACTCAATGTGTCTAATGCTCCGGGGACGGTGGCCGGTTATGGCAATCTTGAAGAGTACCTTCCTAACGATGCACTTCCTGATTTCCTGGAGGTGGACGTAACACAGATACGAGTACGGGAAGCCTCTCGTCAAAGATGAAAAATCTCTGACAACAATGATGCGAAGATTCCATAATTGGTACATGGAAACCTGTAGAGAGTCTGAGGGTACGAATGCTTTGTATCTGCATATTAAAGAGGAGCATGACCTCGTTACAAATGATCTGTTGACTGTTCCATTTGATGAGTTCTTCGCGTTCTTCAATCAAAAGGCCCTCGATAAACTAATCGTCTTTTGCTACTGTCTGTAAGTACTATTTCTGTCATTAAGTCTCTATATATAGCTTGGCTCTTTCATTTCATGTATTTATAATTAATTATCCTCAATATATTATGCAGATTGAAGATCGTCGAGTGCAAAAAACAAGAAATTTATGATATTGGGTTCATTAACACAAATATCATAGATGAATTTCTGGTTAAAAAGGACATCAAAGAGGCCGAGGACAACGTGCTACAATCGTTGATCAAAAATCAAAACAAAGATACCATACTCTTTCCTTACAACGGCAAGTGAGTGTTACTGTCGTGTGCATATTCGTTTTCCCTTATTACTCGAGCGAGGTTATAATAATGTAATTGATGAGTTATGCATGCGTTGCAGGTACCACTATATTCTTCTGGAGATTAAGCTTGAGCGTGGACTAGTAACCGTCTTAGACTCGAGACGGAAAGATCGCAAATCCTATGCGGACATGACTGAAATGCTCAGCAAGTAAGTTCAATCGATCATTATCGCACCATATCGGCAACTTTTTGTTCATTTCCTGATATCTCAAGTAATAATAATTATTTTCTTTGTCTTGCAGGGTTTGGAAACAGTTCACCGCACAAGATCCGGGACTGCCGAAGGAGCTGCGATATACATACCTGAAAGTAAGTACTACTGGCTAGCTAGTTGCGCGCATCTCCCGTTGATTCTGTAGCTATACTTTCATCAATGCCATTTATAATGCTTCAATATCAGTTTGATTGACCTCTATTTCTCGTAAAGTGCTTGTGGCAGGAAGAAGCGAATGATTTCTGTGGATACTACGTGTGCGAGTTCATCCACAACGCGACTTTAAAAAACAAGCGGGGCTACTCTCAAAGACAATATGAAGTGCGTAAGCAATAATATTCGTAATTTCATTTTATTACACCATCATTTCTGTTGAGTTTCATTCATATATATGTATTAGTTAACCCCTTATTCAAATTAGACGTGGCAGATGCGGAATGAACTCCTAGAACCAGATCGCATGAAAGGAATTCAAGAGGAATTGGCGGGGTTCTTTCTTGACCACATCATCAATAAAGCCGGAGAATACCATGTGGAAATTGATTTCAATTGCTATGGGATTGTAATTAAGAGATCTTATACATATTGTACATGTATGTAGCCAGTAGCGTCAGATACATGATATACGAAAACTTGTTGTTCGACCAATCTCTCGGAGAAGGAGAGGTCGATCGATCACTTCTCTCGGTATGCATGACGAACTTCTGTACTGAATGGTTCTCTTGATCGCTTATGTATATATATAGTACGTAGCGTCGACCAAGCACGGACATAAGAGAGGACACTTCTCTCTATTAATTAGCTAGCTAACACAATATATGAAACACCTAAATTAACCCTCCAAAACCCCCCTCCTTTCAAAAAAAATAACAAAAACCCCAGCCACTGGAATGCTGACGCGTGGATGCCTTTTGGTCCCGGTTGGTACCACCAACCGGGACCAAAGGCCCCCTGACTGGGCTCGGCGCACAGGGCCACATGAAGAAACATTGGTCCCGGTTCGTGTTTGAACCGGGACTAATGGGTGGAGGTATTAGTAACGACCCATTAGTCCCGGTTCATGAACCGGAACTAAAGGCCTTTACGAACCGGGACTATTAGGTGTTTTTCTACTAGTGGACCTAGCCAGCTGACCAGTCATTCCCCTCGTATATAAGTATAGCTGGCTGTTCTATTAACTCACCATCCCTTGAACACGAAACTGTCTAGTTAGCCATCCCTTGAAGACAAAACTGTCAGGAACAAGCTCGTGTGGTATGCCCATGGACAACAGGTGTAGGAGCTTGGAGCAAACCAAACCACAATCACATCTCAGGACGAAAGGACGCGGCGTTTGTACCTGTCCTTCAATGTAGTCATACTTAGATCAACGATCATTGCTAACCTTGCTACTTTTGCTTGTCAAATCTTATGTGTACTGGTGGATGTGTAATTGGGTTAAGAACACCGGCAAGAGAAACTACTGTGTCAAAACCAATCAAGAAAAGGAAGGATTATTCAGTTTAGTCCGTACAGTAGCTTATACATCTTTGTGGAAAACTATAAGTCTCGAAAATATATTTAGATTTGAAAAACTGAGATGTAGCATCTGTAAAAGATTTGCTTTGTGAATTGTGACCTGCCACCATATTAGCTTGGTGTATCAGGGCTAACCCTAGGCATCCGTGTTGTTCTCAATGCTTCGCCGATGGGTTGTACAGTGGTTACCATTTCTGAGCCTTTTTGGGAAACAATTGAGGATTGATTTGAGAACAAATCGATTAGATCTTCTGCTCGGCTACATAATGTCCATTTATCAAATATTGTGCAATGTTTCGAATCTATCCTCGAGTATTTGTCAAGTACTATCAAGGCACATACGGGTACAACAACCCGATCCTTGCTGTGACGTGACTTTGTGACAGGGCGGATATGGAGTCACGAAGTTGTAGGCCACTTTTGCATCCGAGCTAGAACCAATATTGATCATCACATTACTCTCTTTGTGTGATGGAATCTACATTCATGCTTGTTGCATGTAGGTGTGGGAAATACATACTTAGTTTGTTTACGAGACACAAATGCAAAAGGGGACTAAGAAAATGAATGATCAATGCGATGATGCAAGACAGATTGACCGGCAAAGCAAGCAGACATGCATGGCCGGTGCCCAAATGTAATGCATTCGGTTAATTCAGGTAAAGTGCATGTATAGTATGTTATACATATATACCTTATTAATGGGAACATCTGGCCCGGCACGCTAGTTAAATGTATAGTATGTTATAGCACTGATGCTATATAAGGTGTCACAACGCAAAGTCTCTTTTACCGGTTCAGGTAGCTACCGGTGAAGCATCGATCAGTCATTTTGCTCGTGATTCGTGCTATGGTGGCCCACATCCAATGTATAAGAGTGTATTTGTGGCAGCTAATGTTTTGTATATAGTCAAATCAATGTCAGATGAATAGTGTCCATGCCAATACTTTTTGCAGTGGGATGTACGTATGCATGCAATGTCTCTCCCCTCTCCCTCTTCCAAACAAATCCATGCATTATATTTTTGTTTACATATTTGGATGGCCAGTATTTTTTTACAGTAATGCTCTATGATTTAAATTTTTTCATATATTCAAATTCCTGAACATAAAATCTTTAGAATAAGACCAATCTTGAATATATTTAAACTAGTTTAATTTTTACTATTTCAATCATATCAAAATATTAGTTTCACTCATTTCAAATTTCAATTTTCAAAATAGTTGAAACCACTTTTCTGAATATAGTTTTCTTAAGTTGTTGAAACCAGTTTGTGTGAAATTGATTAATTCAAATACATTGTACCAGAAAACTATGAGATGTGAGATTTCAAATCTATGAAATTGAATGATTCATTGTGTGAAATCGAGTTTTTCAAATCCATCATCCAAATCTCCCATCCCGCAAATCCATGGCTTTTATTTTCTCTTTTACATTTCCAATCGTTTATATATTTTAAACCGTAATTCCGTTTTTGAAACATTTTATATATTTGAGCTCATGTTTTCGTTTTTGAAACATTTTATATATTTTAAACCGGAATCTGTCATCCGGAATGAGTGAAAATATGTGAAATATGGTAACAAGTGAAATCAATTTTTTGAAACAAGTGAAATATGATATTCCATTTGAGTGGGTGCAATATGTTTTCTAAATTTAGTTTCTTGAAATATTACATTTCTAAAATATTACATACCAGCATTTTCATTTGAGTGAGTGTAATATGTTTTCTGAAATTAGTTTCTTGAAATCATTGTTTGAATGACCGAAATCATTTTGGAAATGAGTGAAACCTAATTTTTGAAACGAGCAAAAGCTGTTTTCTGAAGCGAGCAGATTTGTTTTTTGAATTGAGCGATATCGGGGTTTTGAAATACTTGAAATGAGTTATTCGAAACGAGTGAATCAAATGAGTGAAGTTTGTTTTATGAAATGATTTAAGTTTATTTTTATTTGACATATACGAACTTCTTGAAACAAGATTTTTTTATTTGTAATGAGTTAAATTAGCTTTTGGAAATTATTGTAACAACTTTTTCTTTCAATAGAAACAACTAAAATCAGTTGTATCAAATGAGTGAAATCATTTGTTTGATGAAATCAGTTTCCTGAAATGTGTGAAATAAATTTTGGAATGAGCGAAACCCATCATTTTGAATAGGCCTAAATCCATCTTTTGAAAGTGAGTGAAATATGCTTTTTCAAATGAGTGAATTAGCAAAACTTCCAAAAACACTTTTATGAAATAACGTAACAATCTTATGTTTTGTGAAAGTGATTTCAATGATTATTGAAATATATGAAATAAAAAAGGTACTCCGAATATATCCAAAATTGATCTTCATCCGAAGATCTTGTCACCACGATTTCAAGTATATAAGAAATTTCAAAAATGAACATTTGGCTTAAAACATATCAATCATTTAAAAAAGGAAGATGAAATAAAATGCATGTCATTATGTGGGGAGAAACAATGCATGCATGTGTAGTCACTCTGCATGGTTATGACTCAGGACGTACTCTCTCTCTCTCTCTTCTCTGGCAAAAAGCTGACATGCAGGATGTATTTTCGAGTATTGTTGTTGGAAAGGATTCCCTTGTTTATACCTAACCAGCTGCACCAATCTTGATGAATTTAAGGAACGATGGATTCTCCACCGGTACATACCGGTTCCTGTAAAAAAACTTAGTCGGGTGTCACAAGAGAGAACCAACCTGGTTAGCCAACCAGCCCTTGAAAACACATCTGTCACAAACAAGCTCGTGTATCACCAACAAGTGTCCAAATTAACTAGTGTGGGAGATTGGGGCAAACCAAACCTCAATCATATCTAGAAGTGGAGTAGTGTTGTAGTTGTACATATACAAGCGTCAGCTTCTTCACCTGGTGGGACACAACGACAGCCCCAATTCCAGCCAGCTGCGCAAAGGTACAAACTCATTGATCATCCTCGCAGCTTGGACCACCGGGAAGCACCGGAACGCCCGTGATCTTCGACGGCACGACCCCCTCCCATCGCCATCTCACGGAAACCGTCAAGCTAGAGAGCGCGCGCTGGGCTAGGGCCGGCGCCAAGGGACTTGACAGAATTCTCCATGTAACCTGACCCTATTTCTTTGAGGCTGAGCAACCTCCCCTTCTCCTCTTATGCGCTCTTGTCACCGCCATCTAGATTTGTACAGTTAGTAGGGTTGCACACATGTACTTCAACTCTCTTTTCTACCTATCAATGGAATGATACACAATCTTTGCGTATTTGCAAAAAAAAAAAATTATGGTGGATGCCTGAATTTAGTCGGGGAAGCTTATTTAGTCTAGGTCTAGTATGTCGTTTGTAGATCTCCCCACAAAACCAAAATGATTGTTTTGGAATCAAACTCACTAGATCTGTTGAACAGTGCAATATCAATTATCGTTATTGCGCAATGTTTTGGACTCATTGCCATTTGTGAAGTATCTATCAAATAGATATGGTGCCATCTTTGTATCTATAGTCGATTATGTTGATCCAATTTTGATAGAGGCTTATTAAAGGAACAAATGTAAACAATACAGATGCTTGCCACAAAAGGAAAACACTGCTGCTTCTTTTTAATGCTTGATACATTCCCATCTTCTGAAGATGACGAGATCCATTTTTTTTTTGCGTCTAGAAGATGACGAGATCCTTATGTCCATGTTCAGATGCATCTACAACCAGCTTATTCTGAGAAGGTCCCTATGTATTAAGTTGGAGCTCTATTTCCTGTACTTACCTACCAATTCTAGGGCAATAGATGTCTAAGCGAGTAATCTATAGAATTGTCGGCCTGAGCAACTGGAAAGTAAATTGCTTCTAAACTAGATTAACTTCCCATTTCCCGGAAGGCCCACTAATTGAGAGAGAAAAGAAGGCTCAAATTCTTAAGGACAAAGGGACAGATGTAATGCTGCTTGTATTTCTTCAACTAGACAATACCCCGCGCGTTGCAGCATGTAGGTAGTGTAATAAACAATTTGAAAGAGAGGGGCACGCGGCAAGGAGAAAAAAAGTAAGTCTCGTCATGCCTCGTTGTTGGCCATATCTCGGCACCGACGCTGTCCACGGCCACAATAAAATCGGTGCCATCGTCTTCCCACACAAACATCAGAGTCCGAACCTCTAGGTATGTGCAGTTGTACAGTACCCACGTTGATCTGGGTTCTGCGGAAGAGATCGAGCAAAGGAAGAAAAAATCATGAATCCTCGCCAGGTGACGAGGTTGTTGCTATTTATTAGAAGAACTCATCTGAGAAGGACATGTTATGAGGGAATGAAGCGATGCCTTCAACTGTTACTCCTAGATTGTTTTCGTGCAGAAGTTAAATATCAATGAGATAATGCGTATGTGAACAGTCAACCGTTTCTGCTTCTTCTTACTTGCCTTTAGTAAACTGAAGCAAAGAAAAAAAAAATGAAAACATAAGTGATGACATGGCGGCACGGTAGAGGAGGGAAATTCGGCAGTTTAATTGCATGCTTGCTGATATGGCATGATAGGCGAGTTGGCATGTGTGCATGTCAAGATAAATAGAGTAGTGGGGATAACTCTCTCTCCGCAAGTTGCTGATGTAACTTTGTTAAAAAAATGCGTACATAGTTGCTAAAATAACTATATCTAATGAAAAGAAATTATAAGTTTAAAAAAAATAAAAAGTGTTTAAAATAGAATAAAAACTTTTGAACTACAGTTAAAATATCATTTCAAACAAAAATGTGAAGGACCTAATATGAAAATATGAAGTGGCAGTGTTGTATGCATAGATTAATGCAAAAATAATCGCAATTTGTAAGTTAAATGCATGACTCGCTTATGTGGTAGATTTTATTTGGCCTATTGGGAGAGAAGACTTAAATGAATTGCTTAGTGGGATGTTGAGGTGGACACTTTCCATGTTGGGAGAATTGGGACCATCTTCTTAAGAATGTAAGATAACATGGTGATGCTGCTTATGTCCACTTTGCTTTATCTATCAAGAATCTGAATTAAAATCATTTTCTGCGAGAAAACTTCCAATCTATTCATCAACTGTCATGGGATTACAAAGAACATCAGAAATAATAAAAACTAGCAGTGCGTCCCGCGCATTTGCGCGGCTAGACTTGCGATGTCTTCCTTTTTTATTCCCTTTACTTACTATACATGCTTTTAATTGCTGCTTTTTTGTAAATGTCAATAAATATCATTGGACATTGATGACTATCTATTAAGTGCATAAGGTTAGCAACCAGAAATTGGTATGCAATAGGTGTAGAGTATATAACATCTCTTTTTATTATTATTATTTTAGATCTCTTTTGTGAAGCATTGCGTACATCTATGCATGCATAGATGAATGCACGTGACAACATGACGGTCCGATATACTTGCACGTACATGCAAATCTCAGCCATTATTATTTTAATCAAATATTACAAATAATATTTGAATATGTGAAAAATATGATAGCTTATTTGTCTTTTTTAGTAATATAATAGAAGATATATAACCACCAAACATGTGTTTCTCGTACACATTTGTGTGGCCATGCTACATCATTTTGTCGATTTCTATTTGTATGCACCTTACCACATGTCCGAGTGATAGACTCCTAGGCACGTTTTAATTAGTTAAATTTCATGCTTAAATCAAACAACTATTTTTTCACTACATAAGATGTATTTGCTAACATTAGTTAATGTCAATTTTTACATGGAATGTGAATGACGCAATGAATATATTTTTTATTCGATGCGTTGCTGATGTCACTATTGAGGTCATCACCTGAATAGACTAGATCATAAAGGCGCGCTTTGCCGCGCCTGTCCCTTAATGGAAATATAGATGCAGGCTTTAAAATTGTTGACAAATATGCCTTCACAGCTTTCCCTGGTTCAACCTTAGTAAGCTAAAATGGTTTGAACCATATTTTAAAATAATAATCAGTGTCGGCTAATCAATACTACAAGGGGAGGAGAGTCATACTAATAACACCCAAAAGAAACCATGACCATGCTTCTATAGATCGAACAGAGGATGTCAAAATGTTGTGGAGGGGCATAGCTCACGTCGTGTAACTGTCCCTTAATTTCCATGCTTATGTCCTTTTAGTCAGTCAGGAAATACCCACAACTGCAAGTTCTTGATTAATCTCCAATGTCTAGAATGAGATATTAATCAAACAAGAGCACATCTGGCAAATGAAATTGGCAATAGAAGGGAATATTTGCAACTACTACAATATCACACATGGAATAATCAGGAAGTGGGAGAATACCTTCAGACATTGCCTCCGATGCAGGCATTACATAATTCACCTGGAGATGAGCAATGCAGTGCGAGCCTAACCATTATGCACCAATAGTGGCTGACACGATAAGCAACGTGGAAGCCGGCAAGCAATCAACATCTACCAGATCTTACCACACTCAACAGTCAACACACATAATTTCTTATCACCTCAGATACTTGCTAGGTTATAGAATTGAACACAGCAAATCTCTCTCTCTCTACTCAAGATCACATGCTTAACAGCATCATGATGAAAGGCAAATGGTATTCCAGCCCCTAACTTCCGTATCAATTTATAGTAGAATTCGTTGATTTATTTTCCAATTCTCCATCCCAACAGGAAAAATAGACATGATCCAAGAAAACCAATATAAGCATGGAACTCACAAAAGAAAAAATGAGTAACGTTTAACGGGGCAAGATTTCTTCTCAACGGACTGCAAACGAGGGCTCAAACCAATCAGTATGTGATTCCATAGCAATCCAAGCAAATTGTATGGGGAGATGTATTTACCTATGAAGCTCAGATTAGTGACGACGCATGTCAGCTTCAGTTATGGAATGGGAACTGATGCGTTGTACAGCTGCAACGCGTGGAGGCGGATGCAGGAGAAGTACAGCCGGCGATGGACGACGATGACGGGGGCGGGCGCCGTGCTGCCATGGAAGGGCGTTGCAAGACATGAAACTAAAAGAGAGTAAAGAAGGGGCTTCGGAGGAAGAGTACAGGAGCGTGAACAGCACCAACGCCGACTCAGTCGTGCAGCAGAAGCTTCCCGACGGCGACGGCGCATCGCGGAGGATGAAACGGCGGCGCCTCGCGTAGGAAGGAGCTCTTCGTTCGGGGGAATAGCGCTGGAACTTGGACGACCTGGCCTATTTGGCGTGCGAATGAAAGACCTGGGCCTTGGACGGCCCGTTTAAGGAGAGAAGCAGGAGCTCGTTCTACGGAGCAGCAGCCCGTGAGACGGTTCGTCGAACGTGTGTGGACGACGTGGGATGACCGAGTTGATCCGCATCGTAAGTTTGAGTGATCCAACGGCTGAGAGACGCGATTCGCTGTGGAGGCTCGTAGCTCGCCTCATTATACTGTTTCTCAATTCTCTTATGTACTGGATTGGTGCTCCACACCTAGCCGGATTGGCTTTCCACACCTAGCCGGATGCTAACAAAAGCTAATGTCAATTTCTTACATGGCATTAAAAGAAGCAATGAAAAAAATACTTATTGGATCAATGCATTTATTTTTTTATTCCATGGCATGCGGCTTGGTAGTCCCCCATGTATGTCTAGTTATTAATAAATTTATTACCTATGTACTGTATCTGTTTTTTTTTTTGCGAGTATCTATTTAAAATTGCAGACCAACTATACGTTTTTTGGTCCCCAAAGAAGGATGTGCGTTTTTTAACCTGCACCCACGCACTTATCAATCTTTTATTTTCTGCATGCATGCATGTAGTAATACCCACCACCAAACTTTTCTTTTCTTTTCTCGGGTGATTTCAAATAGAAAAATTAGCTTTCCTCTGAACTTGCGTGTATGTGTTGGTTTGGTACCCGTTTCGTCCTTCACGGACTCCTATTAACAGCCGGCAAACCAAGCTGTATTTTTTCCTTCGTAGTACTACATGAAGTACGTTTGATTCTTGTACTACATGGGCGGTTAAAAAGGATCTTGTATTAAATCTAAGCCGTTCAAATATCATAACTCGAAAGTGCTAAATATTCACCGTTTGTTTTCTATCGTCTTAATAATATAATAGATCGCTGCATCCTTTAGCATGTACGTGTGCGCCGTACAACTCTAGGAAATGTGAAGTCTTCGTATCCTTGTCCTAAACATACACGCCTGTACATGTCTTCGGCCTTCTTTTTCCAAAACGAAAATCTGCATCCTTTTGGCACGTACAACTCTAGGTAATCTATCTAAGCTAAAAAAAAGACTCTAGGTAATCTGGGCCGTTGGCTAACTATTACTTAATCTGGACCATTACTTTTCTATTGTTTTAAGTATATAATAGATAGATAGATAGATAGATAGATAGATAGATAGATAGATAGATAGATAGATAGATTACATGCGGGTCCATCGACCACCTAGCAATGACAACAAGCGCTTGAGCGAGCCGAAGGTGCACCACTGTCATCGCTCCTCCTTCATCAGAGCCGGGCAAAAATTGTTGTAGTAGGCAGACGGGAAGTCATCGTGCTAATTAAGGCCCCACGGGACAAATGCACTAGAATAGCAACCGCCGCCGATAAAGAGAAGCATAGATCGGAAAATTCCAACTTGTAGACACAGGAACGTAGACGCATCAAGACTGGATCCATGGAGATCCATCGAAGACCAACACCAACCGAATCCCTGAAGATCCGCAAGAGATACACCTCCACGCACCTTCCTACGATGTTGTATGCATCGCCGGGAGTCGCCACCGTCTCGCCTTCCTGAGCAGGACGCAAACCCTACTCAACCATAAAAGAAGACCTAAAAACAGGGATGAAGCCCTCCCACCAATAAGGTCCGGGATCCATCATGTCTCAATGGCCCAAAGGGCCCAGGAGACAAGGCGGATCAACGGCCGGCGGTGGTGGGAGGCCAGAAGACCCTTGTCCGGGAAGCGTCGCTCATAGATGAGAGCTAAATGCGATCTACTCTACAAATATATAGAAAAGGGTATATTCATCCTTTGAGCGGCTCAAGCTGCACTTCAATCAATCCAGGCGAACTGGAGTCTATTTTATTGTCGAACCTATCGTACCGCAGAAGATCAACTGACACCACTCACAACCAATACAACAAATCCACATGTAAGTCCCTATATCGTCTTGCTGTCGCACCTGTGCCCAATAATCTGCACCAACTACCAGAGCACTCCTCCCGACCAAAGATATGCAGATACTCCCACATGGTCCCACTGGAAGCAGCAATCCAGACTGCCCCTTCTTGGAACAAGAAAGCAAAAGAGCCTTTCATTCTAATTAACCCTCTGTCGCTGGCAAAAAAAACTTTACCACAAATATTGACACTCTTTAGAACACCTCGTCCTATCTTATGTTTCTTCAGTTCCACGAATAAAACAGAGACATCGAACGCTTAAATTGCGCTCACATCATAGTTTCCTCTAGTCATTTCATAATTGGATATCGTCATTGCAATATGTAATGACAACTGCTTGGTAAACAGAGGTTTGAATCGAAAAATAAATACAATTAAAAAAGATAGCTCAATATCAGCTGACGCTTTCAGATAAATTTCTCTTGAAAATTGCCCCATGAAAGCAAATTGCCAAGATTTTAACAAATAGACTCAAACTTTCATATCGCTTCTGATACACGGCGACTAGAGTGGGCCTAATAAACGGTTGAATATTGTGGAAAATTTCATCTATGCAGTAGACCTAATTTACTGATGGCACAATAGAAAGGCACCTACCAAGATTTTTAAACTAAACTATGCATTTTCTCGGAAAAGTTCATTCAGCTATGCTTTTTGCTGCCTTTGCTCTCGAAGGAAACATGAACAGGATGCTCTCGCCAAAAAAAAACAGGATGAAAGTTAAGGGAAAGTAAGAGAGACGCATGCAAAGGATGATTAGTTCTGGATTGACGCTGGCCTTTTGGGTAACTTTTTGTGATATACTCATGCACTTTAGACTTCATCATGTTCATTTGCATGTTAGTTCTTATCTGCTCATGCTTATATGTGTATACCATTCAGTTGTGGGAGCGACGAAAGCGTTCTAATATATATATATATAATAACTGATTTCGTTTGCTTGAATGCATTTCAACATGGCTAGCTAGCTAGCAGTTAACCATTATGCTACACATATAATTCAAAGCTTACATGAGAGAATTGGAGGATACCAATATGCATAATAGTAAGCAGGGTTCTCCCACTGTAACACAATCAAAGGTTACAGTGTGGAGGCGACACCCTTTGCGACCTAGTAGGCGAGAGGTGAAGCCGTGAAACTGTGGCTCCTCAAGTCGTGACATGGATAAGAGATGCAATTTTATTCTTGCCGCGGTCAGGGACGCAATTGGCGCTGAGGATGCCTGTCAATGATGTTAATATTAATGTGGTTGAAAGCTTGTAAAGTCGACGCGCTACATACGTTTGGTCTTATTATGCACAGTGATGATGAGACGTATATGAGGAATGCATGCTGATCCCATGCAGATAAAGCATGGTGTTGGCTCTGATTGACAAGCAGTCATCCTATCTGTCCTGAGAGTTGTGTGCAGCCATGATGCTCTAAGGGCAACTTCAACACGGGAATGCCTTTCGTCAGCCATGGTTATCTGTTTCTGTCCGCTTGTACAGAATCCACGACCCAACGCGTGACATATTTTGTATATCTCTCTGTTCCGCGGGGACCGATCTTCAGCCTAAACTAGGCTGTGTTTGTGTCCCCACAGACAGGAGATGGACACGTCGCAATTCCACTCGGTGTCCACCCCAGGCCCACGCGGCATTCACCCAACACTCAGCTCTTGGTCCTTTTAAATGCCATGCGTGTGGAGGGGTGGGGGGCATCCGAGCCCACTCCCTTTCCCATGCTACTCTGCCGCCAATAGAAACCCTAGGCCACCGTCGGCGCAATGCCGGTTGTGCCGACTCCTCCTAGGAGGGCGCCACGCAACCCCATTGACCTTGATACTGTTGCGGCGGGGCTGCAGGTATGTCCTTGTCGAGACGTGCCAGAGGTACAAGAGGCGGCATCCCAATGCTTGCCCAATATGCACCTGGCAAGCAACTGTCAACGTGAACCCGGAAAGGGTTCCAGTACAGACATTCCGTCCTCTCGTCGCGCGTGGGTTGCGGAGTTCGTCCACCTCGAGATCTAATTTCGGATGACCTCCTCGATGACCCAACTTTCTCCGAGGATTCCCCCTACTGGGATAGATTGCTTGACAATGAAGGCAGCACGTGTGCGGCCCACCGCTGACAACGAGAAAAAGTAGAACATGCAAGGACACTACCACTTGGGTCCCACAAAGGCCATGGCCACCACCTCGCTGGTTTGCACGATCAGCGACTTGCCCGCTACGCGGGGGTGTAGGCCATGGCGACCGTTCTCCCCGTCCAAAAAACTAACTCGCATACGTGCTTCACGACGGCGGAGGAAGGCTACTCTTCCCCTCCTGCTGAAGCATATCCCTCCGGGGCTCATGGCAGTCTAATGAGTGGGCTGCCGGACATAGGGAAGACATATTGTGGGAATGGAGATCCGCTGTGGCCGGCAGTAGACTAGTTTTAGCCTAGTTCGATATAGTTTAGTTAAATTATTTTTGAAATGTAAAAGTTTTCCACCAGTTTGTATGAAAAGCATCTGGTTTGCATGCAATCCATCTGATTAGTTGAAATCCGGCTTGAAATGTATGCGCCTAGCTTTGGATGATTGGCTCCCGCATCTGTATCTACGGCCTGTTCTCCCTATCTGTGGACAGATGCACTGTCCGGTTTGTGGGTCCGAGTTGGAGATGCCCTAAGATCTTCGGAAACGAAGCCCCAAGTTTCAGTTCTTGGAAATTCAAGCTCAAGGAAGATCTGAACATGCTACAACATAGAATCAAGGCAAAATATATGAATTCTTTGTAACGCTGGATTAGTGCTCGTCTGGGATGATCACTTAAACCCTTTTACATATGCTTCACTAAATTGGAATTGGATGTTTTTTTTCTATTTTTTTCTTTCTCTTAAGTTGTATATTATGTACTCTTACT
Organism: Triticum aestivum; assembly: GCF_018294505.1. Taxonomy (NCBI): domain Eukaryota; kingdom Viridiplantae; phylum Streptophyta; class Magnoliopsida; order Poales; family Poaceae; genus Triticum; species Triticum aestivum. The sequence continues at coordinate 692,321,486 of NC_057813.1, forward strand.
ATAATTATATAAAATACCACAGAAGAATTGTTCTATGGTTTTGTGGTTCAAGAAAAATGTTTGCTATGGACTCGGCCTTCAAGGAATTCATCTCGTGCCTAGCACTCCACACTCCATATTCTGGCATTGGTTGGCCGATGATTAACGCACCTCCAAATTATCTTACATGGCTGAAATTTCAGTACCTCATTGAAAATATGCCCCCACAATCGAGAAATCACATGGCACATTTTGAATAGGCAGAGCATAATGAGATGAATTAATTGTTCTCACGCATTGTGCCTACGTATAGGCATACTCTTATCTAGTTTCCTTGATTGTCGACACGAAGAGGAGGAGATGTAGCTCGAGATTCTAAGGACTATGTTGTTGTTTTATCATGGTAGATGTTCTCATGAGAGAACTAAGTTGTGAGGTCATCACTACTAGGTGGTACCTTGAACGGGGTTGATCAGAAACGAGGGACTCAAGTTTACCCATGTTAGGCCCCTCACGGTGGAGGTAGAAGCATACTCTTCCTTGAATGCCATTGATGATGGTAATCTCTACAAGGGTGCCTACCTAGCTTTCAAGAGGTTCCAACCTATCCTTTGACGTCCTCGGACCCCCCCCCCCTTTACATAATAGGCCAGGTTCCTAGTTTATAATAGACTCTGAGTCATGCTCACAGTCTGGATCCTATTCTAAGTCTTGTACATCTTCCTTATTTCCCAAATGTACATCATTTTCGGTTAATTCAGGTAAAGTGTATGCATGATGCATATACACACCTGATCAATGCATCAGGCTAGGCGGGGTAGCTAGCTGTATCTCGCCGAACATCCACCCGGCCGCCATTACCAGGTGAGAGCGCCGAGTCCAGCACTGGGGAGGCGAAGGCCACCTGCCCCCTCCCCCCATCCACCCCGGACCGCCTGTCCGGAGTGCACGCCGCAGTCCCGACCGGGGCGCCCCCCTCGGGCACCGAGGCAAACGGGAGCGTTGAGGCCACCTGCCCCACGCCCTCCCGCCGAACCTGCGCATCCGCCTGCAGTGGTCGCCCAACCAAAGGCGTGAGAAGAGAGGGGGCCATCAGCCCCGGCCCCCAACCGGAGACTGAGGGGGGGCCTCCAAAGAACCCTGATTCGGACCGCCAGATGAGATCGCCCCCCCCCCCCCCGCCACGTCACCACAAGCGGAAGTAGTCGAGTCCACAATATCCAACCTCGCTCCCCCACCCGAAACCTCCACACCCGCATCCTCAAAATCCAACGCCGGTAAAGAATACTCAAACTCCTCAATAGACTCCACCCGCTCACTCCACAGTCTCGGAGGAGCGGACGCAGGACCAAAGGAACCAAATCGCAAAGTGGTCGACGGCAACAGACGCTCCAGGCGTTGTCCCTCCTCCTGCTGCCTTACTCGTCGGCTCCGGCCTCTTGGCCATCTCACTCACAGAATCATCGGCCATTTTTCCTACCAGCTGTATCATCGTCACCTTCACTCATGTCATCACCAGTGGCAGCTGGAGCCTCGGCAAAGAGGCTATCATCCTCAAACTGAATCTCAAGAGTGTATACCTGCCCTCGAAAAACCCACTTAACCATGTCGGGCACATAGTCGATGTCCAGAATACTGACCAACAGGCGAGCAATCCCATGAGCTCGAGTAAAGTCCATATCGACTCGCTCGGTCTTACCCACCATAAGACCGAGACTAGCAACCTCCCTGGCGTCCCGCAGTAACTCAGACGGAGCCCCCGAAAAGCGCAACCAGGCCTGGATAAGGGGTGTACCCTGGGGCTCAACCAGCTTCCACTCCTGGAACTCAAGTATGTCCTCTGTACCTAGGATCTTACACATCCCAAAGCTCAGCAACCTCTGTAAGTCCTCCACAGTTGGGAACTGAACCCTGAAAATGTTGGTCTCCAGCCTGACAAGCTCCCAATGGAAGTCACCTGGTGCCAGCTCCCGGAGACGCTGAATAATCTGAGCCTCAGACACTTGCCCTCTAGTCACCTTCACTATCCCAGTTGTCGAACTGTGCTCCTCCTGAGGAACCTCCCTCTCAGTCAGTGACTCAAAAAACGTGAGTTCAGAACAAAAGACACCATATGTCATGAGGCTCGGTCTCTGCGCCCGCACCAGCGGACACACTCCAGACTCGTGTGCAGGCTTACCACAAGAATCACAAATAACAGCCACACACTCAGCAATAAAATGACCCTTATCGCCACATCTATAACAAAGCATTCTTTTCTTTTTCTTAGCAAACTTTGCAGCCATGTCCACCTCAGTACTGTCAGAGCCGTCCGCCGACATAGCCTGAGTCTCGGCCTCGACCGGAACCTCTACAGCGGCCGGTTCCGTCACTACGTCCATCGCCTGGCAAGCCAAGTCTGTCTCCTCAGCAATAGCATCGACTACCGTCTCAACCGTAGTATGATGTTGTCTTGGACGGTACCGACCTCCTCGGCCTCCTCGGCCATGATATCCGCGAAACCGCCTCGGTTACGATTAGCTGGCCTAGTCGTCCCTTCGACAAAACCACCAGGCGACCCCAAGAAAGGCCTCTCAGCCGAACCATCACTCTGCCAGGCATATCCCCGTCCGCCACCCGTAGACGAGGATCCCCGATGCTGTCCATCACCATATGTATTGTACCCGTCGTCACCCCACTGCCCTCGAAGTACCGCTCGAAACATCCGCCTTAGCCGGAACTGGAGGTGGCTGAGCCTGCTGCAGCACCGGCGTCGCCGCATCGCTGACTTGCCTAGCCACAAAGTGCGGCGGTCTAGCTCCCACCTGCGCCACAGGGGGCAGGCCATGGGCACCCAGGGGCGGCGGCCTTGCCAGTGCACCTCGGCCCGCTGTAGCTCCAGTCGTCGGCACCGTCGGCCTAGACCACCACGCCCCGCCGCTGTGATCACCGGCGCAGTCGGGCGGCACCCAGCCGGAGCAGCCACACCGCGGCCCGCTGGATTGATCTTGGCCCCGCCCACATGTGCTCGTTGGCCGCCGGCAACCGAACCAGGACGCCCCGCAGCAGGATCCGCTCGCAGGGGTGGAGGGGCGCCACCACGGCCGGCAGCAAGCGGCACGCCGGCGCCGCCGCCACCCGTGCCCGCAGGGGTGCCGCCTCCGCTGCGACCAGCAGCCGGCGCCTGCGAAGGCCCTCCGCGGCCCGCAGCGCCCGGGAGAAAACCCCAGTGGCTGCGCCCGGTGGAACCCCACGTCCCGCCATCGCAAGGAGAGGAGGTATTCGAGCAGCCCGTCCTCCGCCGCGATCAGCAAAGCGCGGTCGTCCGCCTCCGTTCCGAACCCTAGCTCGAACCGTACGTGTGCATGGGGGTGTAGTCGTCGGCTGTGGATCAGACCGGGCCTCATACCCTGCGTCCAGAAGCCCACATCTAACTTGGCCGGTTCACTCAGAACCGGCCCACCCACCAGACGACCCAACTCACGGCCCAGCAAGGCATTCAAACGAGCGACCCTGTGATCGCGGATCTCAGCGCCGCGGTCGATCGCCGGCGCCGGCACCGTGGCCGCCGCCGACCGCCGAGCCTTCTTTCTCCTTACTATCTTCCATGAATTGTCAGTGATGAAATCAGAAAGAACAGGTTTAGGAAGACACACCTTCGGAATCGGTCCCTTCCATGGCCTGACCGCCGATGCCGCATTCCTCCGATGAACGACACGTCGCACCAGCTCCTTCCTCTCGTCCGGATGAAGCCCCACCCGCGCCGGATCCTCCACCGCTATTGGCGACCGCATCTTCATCATAAACCTGCATGAAATAGATCGCCTATCAAAGAACTAGGCGTAGGTGACAGCGGCGAACGCATCGCCATGTCTCCATCTCCGGCGTCGTCCTCGTTGTCTGACTCCATCAGGGCCCAAAACCGGCCGCCAATACCCGCCCGAGCCGCCGCGGGGAGGCCATGGCGCGGCGGCGGCCGCCGCAGTCCCCCGGGGACACACCCTGGGAATCGCCTGGGAAGTCGCCCCCCCCCCCCCAGTCGCCTCGCCCCCATTAATTGGGTAGATAACGAATCATCGTATGGTGAGGGTTGTGTATGGGCGGCGATGCCGCTGTTGGAGTCACGAAGCTCCAATGGCGGCTCAACAGTATCTTTGCTGATTAATATGATTGTGTGACTGTGGAGTGTGTTTAGTTGATACTATGAGAGGAAATTTTGGCGTGCTAGCCTACGAAGCATTGATACGCCAGAATTACCTGTATCGCTGTTCACGACGTCGCCGATACGCCGATACCCCAGATACGGCTTAGATACGGGTATCCCACAAGTATCCCGTATTTTGATTTTAAGAAAAAGGAAAAAAAATGCCGATACAGCCGGGACTCGCGCGCGACACCTCTGGACGAGGCGATCCAGAGCGAGCCCAATAGCCCTCGAGCCACGACCACTAACCTTAATCCTATCTCGCACTCGACCACATCATGCATCGAGGGTTGACTCAGGTCTCAGGGCCGCCTCCGCCGCCAGCCGTGGACGCCACCGCCGCCGTCGCCGCCTCCGCCGCAGGTAGTGGCTTGCCGCCGCCGACCCAGCTGCCTGGAATCGCCTCTCTGCCTGACAGCCTCGAGTCTTTTGCTCTTCTCCGCCCGCTGCCGCAAGGTGAACTATTTCCTCGAGCCCTGATATTGCACTGAAGTGTAGTTGATGCGTTGATGTATGCTTGGCTGCTGGGCTGCTACTGGCTTGTGTAGATGTATCATTGATCAGTCCATGTAGGTAGTAGTAGCAATGCTCGTTGGATAAAATCATAAAATTCCTTGATAAGGTTTCTGCTTGTTTATATTTGTTCGATAAATTGATGTATGCTTGGGGCTTGCCTACTGCTGTTGATGTTGCTGGCTTGCTGCTTGTTGATGTTTGTGGCGTAAACTTACTTGCTGATATTGCTGCCGCCTCCTATTGCTAGGTAAGAAGATACAAGTATACACCATGTCATCTGCGGGGAGTAGCATGGCAGCAAAGCCAATCTTCAGTCGGTGGTACTGCGAGCAATAGCATTGAGGTTGATGGTGCACAGGAAGGGGTCGAGAATAGTGTTGTCAATCCGAAATATCCATTCTGGAAGTATGCTACAAAACTAGCTGGAGACTCATCAGGTCGAGGAGGCAATACAAGTTTTTCGTTGCCACTTCTATATGCATGATTTCCTAGGAAGCTATACAAGAATAAAAGCACATCTTCTTAAGATACTAAATCCGGCATAAGCTCAATGAAGATTGTTCTCTCTATATTGTTATCAAGAAAAAACTTCTAAAACGTTGGAAGAAGAGTAGTACCCCCCCCCCCCTCCATTGTTTGGCTCACTCGCTCAATCCGAGGTTTGCTCTTTATATATGTTTGTCATTTGACAATCTCAAGTTCTCAACTTTAAAAGGTTTGCTGATTTTGTGTTGTCATGCTAAAAGGTACTACAGTCCGAATTGGGTTGGGGCAGCCCGTGGCCGTGTTACCCCCCTTGATGATAATGAGAATTTTCAAATGAGAAACAAGTGTTTGTAGAAGTTATTTCCAGATCCAAATGACCACAAGACTGTCAAGAAAGAATTTGCCGATTTTGCTCTAATGATGAATGACTTCTAGAATGCAGATTCAATTGAAGATAGAGATGATTTCAAACCAAAGCAATGGTGGGGCACTCATGGAGGAAGCACAAAGTTCTTGAAAAGTTTGGCATTGAAGTTACTTGGTTAGCCTTCATCTTCATCTTGCTGTGAAAGGAATTGGAGCACATATTCCTTCATCCATAGTTCTGAGGGGAAACAAGCTCACTCCTGAATGTGCTGAGGATTAAGTGTTCGCACATAACAACCTGCGTTTGCTTTCAAGACAATCCGAGGCTTATCATGCTGGCCCAAGCCGGATGTGGGATGTGGGTGGAGATGGGGTTGAGAGCTTCACTGGTGTTGGCATACTTGAAGGTGCAAACCTGACACTTGATGAACCTGAATTGGAGGCTGAGATCATGAATGCTCTCACTTGAGTTGTCCTCATTTAGTTTATGTTGTAATGCACAATTATCCACTCTTTGACTATGGGTCTATGGCCACCTGAGCCTTGTCTCTTCCTGTTATTATGTTGTAATGAACTGTTTGACTATGGATTTTCCTCTTTATCATGTTACTTAGTGAACTTTTGCATTATTTGTCTATGCCACTGAGAATTTAGAATTGAAACTTATTGGAGGCTGAGAACAAGGAAGTTTATATTCATTTCATCGTTTGGTATGCTACTGCTACAAGCCAACCTTATTTACAACCTTTTCACTTTCATGTTTGTCTGTTTCATATTATCAAGTTTAATATCATGTGATGTATTTTCTATTTTGCATACACCATGCGGAATTGAGGAGTTGAGGGCCTAGATGATCATTCAAAGTGAAAAGAAAGAAGGCATGGAAGCAATCAGGCAACCAGTGGGGCGGTATTACAAAGCAACCAACACCGATCACATAGCAATGCTCGGGCGAGAAGCACAACAAGTGTTGCTGCGGGGCATACCACGCCACCCCTGGCCCGGCCAGGCCTAAACGGGGCCCACAAAGCCTCGACAGCCACGTTGCAGTAGGGCAGCACCAGCGCGCCAGATATCTCTCTCATTTTCAATCTTGATGCTCTATTTTAGTGTCGTACTACAACGTCGCTCATTAAAGTGATATCTGAACTGTATTTTCGTTTTTTTCAAAGCGTAGCATATATCTTGGCATCATTAATATTGAACTTTGCACATATACGAAAGACATGGATATGTATATACCCAAAAAAGGCTTTTTCTCCTCTTTGTTTTATAAAGCAACCAACACCGATCACATGGCAATGCTCGGGCGAGAAGCACAACTAGCCCAAAGGAAAAGAGAAAGAACAAAGAAGAAAAAAATGCCAACAATGGCAGCTCAACAAAGCACAGATGACCCGCCACCGTTGCGCCCTCCGGAATCGACCCAGCACAGACCAAGGCTCCGATCCACCGTGTATCAAGGAGCACCTCAAAGAAGGGATGCGACGCCGACGATGTTGCTGCCCGGACGTGTCCTAGGGTCTCCCCGGGCACGGGGAAGGGAGTGGGAGAGATGGATGCCTCCGACACCTTCCAGGAAGGGATGCGGCACCCGCAGGTCTCACCGCATCGGAGCCGAATGAGATGCCAAGGGTTATCTCCTGCATTCCAAACCCCACTACCAACCCGGCCGGAGACAACCAACCACCTCGCCGCCCACCAGCATGCGCCACCGCGGTCTTGACACCACCCACACCGCCTCACTGAGATCAACCACCACGAGGCCAAGAGGATGGACAGAGACGCACCAGGCGATGGGAGCAGCAGCACCGGAGCTGCGCGGGAGGTAACAACCTCCACCGCCGTTGTGCGGGAGGCCCGTGCCTCCGGCACCGTCGCGGTCGCCATCCGGTCGCAGCATTGGGGCATACCAGGCCACCCCCTGGCCCGGCCAGGCCCAAATCGGGCCCGCAATGTCTCGTCGGCCATGCTGCAGCAGGGGCAGCACCAGCGCAGCCAGCATCCACCCTCCATCTCTGCTCCCCAGCTTCTCGGAAGCCACGCCGATGATCCCACCCAGCCGCCAGCCCGTCCAAACCCAGATGGGGCCAGATCGCGTCGCCGCGTCACCCAGCTGCTAACGGCAACTCCGCCGCCCAGTAGATCGCACGCCACCACGCCGGAGAGCCCCACCGCCGCCTAGAAGCCCCCCACGGTGCCGCACAGCCCCACGTCAGCGCGACCTGAGAGGGGAATGGCCAGCAGCCGCCGCCACCAGCGCCGGATGCCAGCAATGGCGGTGAGGAGGGAGGGAAGGGGGGATGGCTCGGGGAGGAGGCGCTGGGGGGCGACGCGGGTCGCAAGAGGGGGGGGATGGGCACCTTTCTACCACACTTGGAAAGTCTTTCAGAATTCTAGATATGTATCTATAGTGAAAGGAATCAATATTTTTAATTTTATCGCAGTTTTACTATCCACTCCGGGAGCTATTTTGGCACCACCTGTATAGGAAACTAGGAATTCTTAGCTGGTGTCTTTGTTCATGGAAGGAAACATGTGCTGAATTTGTGTTAGAACAGTTTTGTGATGAACGCATGCAGTTTGGACTTTATCATGTGTTATGACTGGCATACACTATAGCCGGAGAAGGCCTAATGGCGCTGGCACTTAGGGGCCCGGCCAAACTTATCTTATTGTGTTAGGAGCTTAGCCCATTTATATCATTAGGAGGATTATATAAACTAATGTAATGACCCGTTTTGGGATTAAGTAGAAGCAATCATATTTGCTCGGCTTCCTGAAGGAGCCGAGAGACCTAACCCTAGCCGCCGCCCCCTGCGTCCTCTCTCTCTCGCGCGGGCGCGCGTGACGACGGTGCCCTAGCGTCGGCGACCTCGCCTTCCTCCCACGCCAAAACCCCTTCCAACCCTACTACCTACGAGCTAGACCGGAGCTCGTCGGCTTGGTGCTGGCGGTGCGCCACTGGAGGCCATATTTATGGGGGCAGTCGTTCCGTATCCGCACAGACCACTACAACCTCAAATTTTTGTTTGGACCAGTGCCTCTCCACCCTGCCACAACATCAGTGGATCAGCAAGCTCTTCGGGTTTGACTTCACCATTGAGTATCGCCCGGGGTTCGCCTCAACACCGTGGCGACGTGCTTATCCTGCCGCGACACCGACCTCGACACGGACGCCGTCGACTCCACAGGGGTGGCCCTCTTGCATCCGCTTTGGCCCCTCCTTTGTCTTCATGATCGACATCTGCCGTGCCACCGCTAGCGTTGCCCGACGCGCAGCTCCTCTGTCAGCGCCTCAATGGACGCGGACCTGGAGGAGCCGTGGCAGCTGGCCGACGAGCTGCTCCTGCACGGGCATAGGATTTCTTGCCAGATCACGACAACCTCCGTCACTAGGCCCTACTTCTGGCCCACTCGGCCAGCCACGAGGGTGTGCAGAAGACCCTCCACCGTCTCCGCACTGATTTCTACATCACCCTGGCAGATATCGTCGGTTGGTGCGCGACTGGGTGCGGTCTTGCATGGCATGCCAGCGCAACAAGATGGAGACACTGCAGCCGGCGGGGCTGCTACAGCCCCTGGAGGTGCCCTCTCAGGTCTGGGCCGACATCTCCATGGACCTTCATCGATGGCCTCCCCAAGGTGGCGGCTAGTCAGTTATCCTTACGGTGGTCGACCGCTTCTCCAAGTATGCGCACTTCATTGCGCTTCGGACATCCCTACACCGCCACCTCTGTCGCACAGGCCTTTTTCGATGGTATCGTCCGCCTTCACGGGTTTATGTCCTCCATCGTCAGCGACCGTAACCCGGTGTTCATGGGACATGTCTGGCGCGACCTATTTCGGATGGCGGGCGTGAAGCTCCGCCTCAAATACGGCTTTCCACCCCAGACGGACGGCCAATCTGACGTGGTCAACAAGGTTATTGCCATGTACTTACCTTGTGTTATAGGTGATCGCCCACATGCATGGTTCGACTGGCTCTTTTGGGCGGAGTACTGCTACAACACCTCCTACCACTCCGCTCCTGCGTGCCACGCCCTATGAGGTGGGTCTACGATCGTCCTACGCCACCCATCTTGCCGTTCCAGCCGGACACGACACGACCAAGGCGGCGGCCGAGCTTCTCCGTGGCAGGGATGAGATCCTTGCGAGGTGCGCCAGCGTCTTCTCCAGGCCCAACAGCTGTCCAAGAAGTACTACGACACTCACCACCGCGAGGCAGAGTTTGCGGTGGCGACTGGGTGTGGTTGCGCCTACTTCACCGCTCTATGCAGTCACTCGACCCGCGCGCAAAAGCGTAAGCTGGGTCGCCTGCTATGCTGCGTTGTTTCAGGTGTTGGCCACGTCGCCTACCGCTTTCAGCTACCACCGGGCGCTCGCATCCGCGATGTCTTCCATGTGGGCTTGTTTGAAGCCTTTCACGGCGAGCCACCGGCAGTCACGTCGGACCTGTCTCCGACCTCCGAGGGCCGTCTACTTCCCGGTCCAGCGAAGGTTTTGAAGGCCCAGCTGAGTCGGGGGTGTGTGGGGCCGCCTTGCTGATTCAGTGGGGCAGGGACTTCCGGGGAGGACGCCAACTTGTGAGCACCTCGACGAGTTCCCAGCCAAGCACTTTCCTGACTTTTCAGCTCGAGGACGAGTTGTTTGCGCAGACGGGGAGAGATGTTATGACCAGCATACACTATAGGCAGAGAAGGCCTAATGGCGCAGGCACTTAGGGGCCAGCCCAACTTATCTTATCGTGTTAGGGGCTTAGCCCAATTATATCATTATAGGAGGATTATATAAACTCATATGTAAGGACCCGTTATTGGATTAAGCAGAAGCAATCATATTTGCTCGGCTTCCTAAAGGGAGCCGGGAGACCTAACCCTTGCTGCCGCCCCCTGCGCCCTCTCTCTCTCGCGCGCGTGACGACGGCGCCCCAGCGCCAGCGACCTCGCATTCCTCCACGCCAAAACCCATTCCACCGCTACAACCTACGATCTAGACCTGGTTGGAACCCAGCTCCTATCAATCATGCTAATGTGGTCTCAAGGTCCTATCTATTCATACTTTTATGTGTATACCATTCATTGTGGCACGGAAGAAAAACATCTATATTTATCCCTGACTGATTTTTTGAGCCAGATTGCATATTACTCTGTGCTTATTTATTCTTCACCGTGCATCTTATTGTTCAGTAGTACTAGTATTTTTGTCATGAGATTGAAGGATACAACAGGCTTCTTCCCCTGCGCTGCAAACTGCACCTACTGGTGGGACCCAACAGGTACAAGGTGACTTGAACCTATAGGCCTGAGGTGTTGGCGTGGCTCGAGAAGAAGGACCCCTCCTGCCATGAGCCAATGAGACGGTGACCATGCTGTACTCAATGTCACTGTTTGCTTGTCAGCGCACAGTCATTCTAACGAGAAAAATAGGAGGTCTCCAATCGATCCATGGTGGACACATGGAGCGACTGGGCATTAGATGGTGTTCGCAGGAATGTCGTTTCTGCAGTCAAACGATTGAACTCGCTGCGCAAAAAATAAATATAAAAGCGTTTAGATCACTACTCTTATATTTTCTTTAAGGAGGGAGTATTTGCCAATCATGCATCATCGGTTCAGAATTTGCTTCATATATTTTTGTATACAAAAAGAAGTATACACATAGTATATAACATGTAGTAGCTCTGCCACTTGTTGTGATTATTTGCTAAACTCTGAAAGGTCGATGGACTTATGGAAGTCACTACTTGGTCAACGCAAAAAAAGCTAGTACTTTTTTTAGACAAAAAAAACTACTTGGTCAACTGGGTCAATGCTTTGCCGCCCCAAGCACTTGGGCTGCTTTGGCAGCCCTTTTAGATTAAAAAATTAGTACTGGCACTTCGCCTTTTATTGCTTTGGTGGGAATATACAGCTCCCAAAAAGTAGTGGGCTAGTACCCTGCTGCCATGCAAAAAATCTGACCGGACCTCTTCCTCATAGCCGTCGTGATCACCTTCGTTGAGGATTTCAAAGGAACAAGTTGGCATGATACTTGTTGGTACGACCGCCAAAATAATTGCCCCTGCCATATTTCTATCGCCTGGGAGGAAGAACAGGACCATCCACGCGCCTTCGATAAGAAGCATGGTTAAATGGTCTACATGGCAGTCTCAAATAGTATCCAATTTGAAAATCGTGTCTCCTATGTACTCGCCTTCAATCACATGCCAGATTCTGGTGTCGATTAGCCGATGATTGACACACCTCCAAATTGGCTTACATGACTCAAATCTGAATGCCTCGTTGAAAATCAGCAATCACGTGGAACATTTTTAATAGGCGGAGCTTAATGAGATAGATAAATTGTTCTCATGCATTGTGCCTACGACATAGGCATGCTCTTATCAAGTTTCCTTGATGGTGGAGATGGAGAAGGGGAGACGTGGAGCTCCAGAATCTAAGGACCGCGAAGAGGATTATCCACATCGACCGAGAGTAGAGAAGCTATGATGCCCGTGGAGGCCTCCGCGTGCTCTCTCAGAGGAATATGCAGCAGCTGTCTATTTCCAATCTTCAACAGCACATCGATGTATCTTCTCACTAAAGGGTGACCTTGTGGAGCCATCACGTCTGGTTCATAGACACGAGCTCCCTTTCTTCCTCTTGGCTTGAGTCCTATCGGCAGGCAGGGCAACTTTGGCTTCAATTCCACAATCGCATCAGGAATCCTCAACCAAAAACACTCCACGCACTATTTTTTTGGACGGAAGAAGGGCCTTGAAGTGTCCCAAGAGCTGCACTAATTATCAGCGGTGATATTACAGGTTGGAAAAGGACTTGAGAAAAAGAAATTACAACTCAGTCCTTCAAGTTTGAAAGAAGGACCCTAAACTGAGAACTTGAATCACAATTGGGTCCGAACAGTGGGGGGAAACCCTTTTTCGGAATTGGGTCCGAACAGCGGCTCCAGCTCAGATGCGATCTAGTGACACCGAGAAGGACACCTGCTTGGGGCAAAGCATGTATGTTTCTTTTTTGTTGGCCAATCGCGCATCCAAGATGGATCAAATGATTGATGATCACAATACTTTGTTCATTCGTTTGATGTGATCCATTCAATCAAATGTCCATAGGAGACTACATAAATGCGGGCCAGACATAAGATGGATTGGCAATAGACTTTGTTCATTCGTTTGATGTGCACATCGATGTGGGCCAGCCAAAGGCTTCGTTTAAGTGATATCGATGCAAAAGTGCACTGAAAATGAGCGAACACTGAGATGCATAACATGCAAAATAAGTAGGAACGCATGACCGGTCCTCAAATGCATGCATACCACACTTTACCTATTCAACCATGCTGGGCATGTATGTCAGCCAGCTAACCAGCTGCAATGCATAGGTATGGCTTGATACTCTACTGCTATATAAGGTCGATTCACCACCCAAAAGAGTGAACCAACCTACTTAGTCACCCCCTTAAGACAATGCTGACACAAGCAGCTTGTGTGCCATGGGCTGTGGCCAACAAGTGTCCAAATTAGCTTGAGCGTTCGGAGATTGGAGCAAACGAAACTACAATCACATCTCGATCGAAGCTATACAATCAGACGATTGTACATAAGTGTAGTTACACTCAATCATATCTCAAAGTCGTCCAACTATATAAAACACAATGTAGTTGTTGTACACGGATGGAGGATCTAGGCATGAAATCACAAACGTTGTAGTGGAGGTCTGAATTATGTTGAGCAAGGTTATTCAGTTGAGCCTCGTAAATTTATACTTACACTTGAATGTGGCTTTTGCAGTGGGCCTGGTCTATGGTTTGGCCATGCTCAATGCTTCAACCATCTTCGGTGCTTAATAGTATATGTGAGACAACTCATCAAGATTGTTTTGAAAACAAATCGGCTAGATCTCCTGCTGAGCAATGGAAATGTTAACTTGTCATCATTGTGCAACGTTTTGAACACATTATCAATTATGTATCGAATATATATTGTGTAATTGTTTGACACTGTCGTTTATTATGTCAATCCGATTTGGCTGGGGGCTTCTGAAAGTGATAGATGTAAATACAATGATACTTCTAGTCTAAAAAAATAGTGTTGCTTTTCCTAGATGGCTTCTCGATGCATTTTCAGCTTTTGAAAGTGACAAGATCCATCTTTATCTCCATGCTCAAATGCATCTACGACCAGCTAATCCATAAGGTCCATGAGGATTAAAATCGAGCCCCTCTTACAGTATTTCCAACCACTACTAGTGCAATCGATGTCTAACCAAGCAATCTACAGAATTGTTAACACGAGAAATAAGAATAAGAAAAAAATGCTTTTAAACTAGATCAACTTCCGATTTCTCTGAAAGCCCACCAAATGAGGGAAAAAAAGACCAGGATTCTTAAGCACAAAGGGGATGGATGTACTGCAACAATGCTTCTTTTTTTTCCCATTTGCTGGCAACACACTAATGCCGCTTTCCCAACAAAGTGGTAAGCCAACTAGCATAAAACGGGAAACTGGGAACACCTAACTAGTAATTAGTATACCTAAAACAATGCACCTAACATGCAGTTTGCTGTCCATGTCTCTCAACGCAATATAGTAGGGGCACATCAGCTGAAGGAGAGATTTAGGTACCTAATTTGTCTTGCTTGAAGCAGAGGAGATCCAACTCATAATCGTAATGGACAATCCCCAAGGGTCAACAAACTGAACTTCAGGAAGCATGTTACCTGCATTTGGATGGCAAGTAGACAATTTTCTTGTGACATAATGCACATCAGGGTGGCCAAAAGCGGCGAGTGCACTTGCCATGAAGCTAAATGCATTTACGGTAATTTAGCACAGCAGGTTACAACTTGATCGCATCGGTTGAGCAGGCATTTAGGGGTGCGATCAACCTAACAATGGGCTAGCTTTTGTTGGTGCCAAATTTCCAAATGCATATGGGTTGTGCATGTATAATAATGAATCTAGAAATTGAAGAGAGTCAGACGTAGGACATATAAGAACACAAAGGTAATCTGAAAATATTGTTGGATTACTTCATCATCCATGCTGACAACTTCACATTATTATATGTCGTAGTCCCATTGACCAGTTTTAAAATTTACTGGGTATGAAAAACAAATGCTTCGTGTGATTATCTGGACATGTAACAAGTAGTAATATTCTCACTAAGTTAAATAGAACTCCTATATGACGCTCATTCCGGCAAATTGCCAAAGAAACACAAGTGGAGATGTGATGGACCGTCTTAACTAGACGCAAGGTCTTGGGGCTGTTTTCTGTCTGCTCTGGTGATTTCCCTTTTTCCTCTACCTTTCACAGGTTTTCTTCTTGTCATTCTATTTAAATCCAAAAAAAACTAAATAATCAATATTTCGTGAAATTTAAAATTTGAGAAAAATTTCTAAAATACATGAAGTTTTTCTAAAGTACACAAGCATTTTCTTAAATAACACGAACATTTTCTTATAAAAACTAGAAATATCAAATTAAAAGATTGCAAATATTTTTCTAAAATTTCTCATCATTTTGTAATACTTTGAAGATTTTAAATTTATTTGAATTTTTCAAAATTCACGCACATTTCAAAAATAACTGACATTTTTTAGTTCTTGTTTACATATATTTTAAGCCTATCTAACTATTCAGCAGAAGGTTTTTCACCAAAACACTGGATGGAAAATTGGAAGAGAAGAAACAAAGGAAGGAAATTTAGCAACGAAGTTCGCAGGTGTACAACGTGAGGCTTGTGCGATTTTCAACTATATGACGCACTTGGCGAAATATAGTACGAGTCTATTTAAAGTACGTATGCAGCATAGATCCCCTATTTGGGGACATGTGTGTCGAATCAAAAATCACTAATTGAGGATTACTCCTTCCAAAGATCACTCCCACCTCCTCAGGTTGTGAAAAGCGGCACGCTGTATGTGTGCCACTTGTCGCAACCTGAGAGTTCATTCAAAACATTTTATCTCTTAGACCGTGCGTTCGAATCTCAAACCGTTTTCACCGTTGTATTCCTCGCATCAAGATCTTTAAAACTAGACCCCATGTTGATAGATTTTTTTTTGTTTCCGAGAGGCGTGACCATGCGCAAAGCTCATGAAAGAAAAAAAAACCACATTTTTGAGAGGAACAGCCGTGTCTCTCACGGAAGCAAAACTGTGCCTCTCGCGGGAGCAAAACCGTGCCTCTCATGAAAGAGAAAAAAAATAAGAAAACATCTTTTTTCCGTTTCAGGGAGGCACGGCCGTGCCTCTCGCAGAAACAAAATTGTGCCTGCCACAGAGGAAAAAAAAGGAAACGCGTACTTTTTGTGCAATTTCTTTGTCGGTAAGCTAAGAAAGACCAATGAAAAACAAAACAAAAAAAGAAAAAAGACATCTAAAAGGCCGAAAACGCGTGCAGAAAAATTAAAATAAAAATCCAGAGGGAGCAACCAGAGCGTGATAGATGGCAGTTACTGGAGAAACAAGAGGCACTTGTTTCTTGCCCTAGCTTCTATAAGCTTCTCCTGAGGCTTCTATAAGCTTCTCCCGAGGACGGAGATGGTGACGTCGCCACGGCGAGCGAGACGTTGATGCTGTAGTCGAACATGCACCGATAGACACCATCTTTTGCAAGGTCGGGCACTGATGCAACAAGCCTTCCTTGCACTCGCCACAAGATGTTGTGACCATGGCCAGCAGGGAGACACAAAATTGTTGATGCACAACCACCGGCTAGAAGGTCTGCCCCGATGTTGCAAGCCCAGTCGTCACTCTCTCACAACGCTGCTACAGCCTAGGCACGAGTGCTTAAAGGGCATTCAACAGTGATGCAGGGACATCCGCGTGCACTTCTGTGAGAATGGTGTAGCTACAGCATGTAGCGTGCGAGGGTGCTGCCACGGATTGCGGCTGCAAGCTTGCCACCTGACTGGGAACCGGTGATGTCGCGACGACCCCGATCGGCGTCCGCCATGCTACGAGGGGTGCCGGTGGTTTCCAATTGGGTTGTTGTGGCCAGTGTTGCAGCCGATGCTGTAGGAGGTCACCAGTGTTGCAGCGATGCCGGTCCGGTGGGAGCAGCAGCCGACCTAACCATCAAACCATTGGACTGTTTCCTTTGATGGTGTATACGCATTCGTGTGTGTTGTATGTATGTTGTACGTGCGGGCCAGCCACGTGCTCATTTCATTTACTAGAGACTAATTCAAAAGTGCACTAAGGAAAAAAAAATGACCAATGCATGACAGGCAAAAAAGCAAGAGACATGCATGACCTAGCCAGCTGACTAGCCATTCCCCTCGTATATAAGTACTCCCTTCGTCCCAAAATTCTTGTCGAGGGAGTATATAGTTGGCTGTTCTATTAACTCACCATCCCTTGAACACGAAACTGTCTAGTTAGCCATCCCAGCTTGAAGACGAAACTGTCAGGAACAAGCTCGTGTGGTATGCCCATGGATAACAGGTGCTCATATTATGTTGAGCATAGGAGATTGGAGCAAACCAAATCACAATCACATCTCATGACAAAAGGACATGGCGTTTGTACCTGTGCTTCAATGTAGTCATACATAGATCAACGATCATTGTCAACCTAGCTACGTTTGCTTGTCAAATCATATGTGTACTGGTGGATGTGTAATTGGGTTAAAAACACCGGCAAGAGAAACTACTGTGCCAAAACCAAACAAGGAAAGGAAGGATTATTCAATTCGAGTGAAGTGCATCATAGGTCCTCAAACTATTTCAAAGGTGTCATGTAGGTCTTCGAACTATGAAAATCGTCATCCAGATCCTCAAAGTGTAATATGTGTGTCATCCTGGTCCTCAAAGTATCATGTAGGTCCTTGAACTATTTCAGAGGTGTCACATATATACACACTTATTACACTTCAAGGACTTTGAGGATCTCTTCCTAAGTTTGAAGACCTACATGACACCTTTGAAATAGTTCGAGGTACCTTGTCAAAGCTTAGATCCAACTCATCATCATTATGGACACTGCAGAGGGTCAACAACATGATTCCTTATTGTGATTACCTAGCTAGTTATACGTTTTCCACTATATATATATATATATATATATATATATATATATATATATATATATATATATATATATATATCTGTATATTATATATCCATGTACAAATTGACATGGAAACTATGAGCACTCCCGAGACGAAGACAGAAACAGAAGGGACATAATCGCAAATGGAAGGGATGAAGTTGCGTCATTTCTCCTCGACACCGTTGGTCAGCTGGAAGAACTGGGTGAAGAAGAGGGCTATGTTCATGATGGCTTCGGACCATTAATGCCGGTACAAGAAGAGGACTATGTTCATGATGGCTCCGGTGACACAATGAAGGTACAAGAAGGAGACCGTGCTGACTGCTCCAGTGACCGAACCGAGCCCGACCAGGTATATATATATTAGTTAAGCTCGTGCTGACTAGTTAATTGATGCTTCCATTGTTTTGGTATATGTACACATATTAATTACTCTCGTCTTTCTTCCTTATAATTTCTAGCCCTCCGGATCGAGCACAACTTCGGTAAGGAGACGAGGCCCGAAGAAAAAGTTGATCTCGGATGAAAAGTTTGAGATCATAGAAATCGCGCCCGACGCGAACCGATTGAACCCATCCGGACAAGGAAGGCATTTTTTGCTCAGTGTGGGGTACTTGTTAGGGACAAGATCCCGATCAGCATCCAGCAATGGTATAAGCCTAAGGAGGAAGACCCTGAGGTGTCTTATGTCAATGATATGCAGAAAGAATATCTTTGGACTGAGCTGAAGGCAAATTTCACCCTATCGCCAGAGGAGGATCCGAAGAAGCCAGTTAAAGAGCAATTAATCAAGTCTTGTGCTCTTAAGAAGATGGCAACCCTAATGAGGAGGTGGAGGAAAGAGCTGAACCAGTTTGTCGAAAAAAAGACACCAGAATTCATTGGCAAATATGAGAAGATCAAAGATCACTGGCCCGCATTTGTGGTCCACAAGACATCAGAAAAGAGTAAGAAGATGTCGGAGACAAACAAGAAAAATGCTGCGAAGAAGAAGCTTCACCATCGCACGGGGTCAGGTGGCTACCTCAAAGCCCGGCCTAAGTGGTCCAAGGCTGAGCATGATCTGCTTGAAAAAGGAATCGAACCAGAGACAATGTACTGGCCAGACCGTTTCCGGACTTGGTTCTTCGGGGCTGGCGGAACCTTGGACCCTGTAACAGGGTTGTGTCGGTGGACGGACGAGCAACTCGAAATACCAGTCAAGAACCTTTGACACTATATTGATGCAGCGCAGCGAGGGACGTTCCTCCAAACAGGGAGAAGGACGAGCTCACAATGGCCCTTGGGAATCCTGAGCACCCTGGACGGACACGAGGCACGCCAGGCTCCATTCCGTGGAAGGTTGGTTTTCCGGACGCAGGGGGTTACAAAACCCACGAGAGGAGGAAGAAACTGGAGCAGGACCAACTGCAAGCGCTGCACGAAAGGGTAATGGGGCTAGAGGATCGAGAAGAGGAACGAGAAGCAGCAGATCGCAGCAAACGACCTACCGAAGCTTCCCCCGAAGCTACCCCGCCATCTCAGCGGAGAAGCAGCGTGGCTTCCACCGAG
The DNA here is from genome assembly GCF_018294505.1 of Triticum aestivum. Lineage (NCBI taxonomy): Eukaryota > Viridiplantae > Streptophyta > Magnoliopsida > Poales > Poaceae > Triticum > Triticum aestivum. The sequence continues at coordinate 692,340,627 of NC_057813.1, forward strand.
CTGCTTCAGCCGGAGCATGTCTTGACGGCTCCTGCTAGCTATCCCGTGGATGGTATCAAGGAGTCTCAAAATTGCCACATTATGGCGCGATGGATGAATTTGAAGGTCAAGGCGGCTGTTGGCCAAGTTTATCCTAGTGGACCCGGCACAACTTATCACTGTCAGCCGATTCCAGAAGGATATGCTAAGGTGATGGTGGATGAAATAACGGAGGGATTTGAGGACCTCCCGCTTGAGCACCCTACCGGTGAAGGGGAGACTAGGCTAGGTTGTGCTCTGAAGACTCCATGCCTATGGCAGAAGGAGCTCATCAACCTTCTGAACTGGACGCCTCCGCCTCTTCCTCCTCCTCCGGCGAGTCAGGGCACTCCGCCTCCTCCACCGCCTCCTCCTCCGGCGAGTGACGATCAGGGCACGCGTGGCGGCACTCCGCCTCCTACGCCGGCGCGTGGCGACACTCCGCCTCCTACGCCGGCGCGTGGCGACACTCCGCCTCCTTCTTCGCCTGCGCCGGCGCTCCCGAGAAGCCAGCAGCCTCCTCCTTCTCCGCCTCGCCAGCAAGGGCGGAAGAGACCCGCCGCCGCCCCGGCTGCTCCGGCGCGTCGTACTCCTTCTCCTCTGCCTCGTAAGCAAGCACGAAAGAAGACAGACGCCGCAGCCGCTCCGTCTGCTCCGGCGTCTAGCAGCACAACCAGAGGCGGGAGGCAATACAAATACGGTCCATCTCTCTAGCCACTAGAGAAGTTACCGTACGAGAGGTCCGAGGAGGAAAACGATACGATTGTGCGGACCCACGTGAAGGAGTTGTTTGAAGGGGTGAAAGCAAAGAGACATCCACCTCCGGAGGAGAAGGTAGATCCGGTGAAAGCAAAGCGCATTATCGATGCCCCGAGGAAACCACCAAAGGCTCCGCCGAGAATCAACTATGAGCGCATTACTGAACAGACATATCTCCAAGCCCAGCGGTCGGGAACTACTGTCAGTGCTAAAAGGTCAAAAGAATGAGCAAAGGGGAAAAAATTGCCCATCTCGGCGAACAAGCACAGCAATCGTGCTCCCCACTCAATGTGTCTAATGCTCCGGGGACGGTGGCCGGTTATGGCAATCTTGAAGAGTACCTTCCTAACGATGCACTTCCTGATTTCCTGGAGGTGGACGTAACACAGATACGAGTACGGGAAGCCTCTCGTCAAAGATGAAAAATCTCTGACAACAATGATGCGAAGATTCCATAATTGGTACATGGAAACCTGTAGAAAGTCTGAGGGTACGAATGCTTTGTATCTGCATATTAAAGAGGAGCATGACCTCGTTACAAATGATCTGTTGACTGTTCCATTTGATGAGTTCTTCGCGTTCTTCAATCAAAAGGCCCTCGATAAACTAATCGTCTTTTGCTACTGTCTGTAAGTACTATTTCTGTCATTAAGTGTCTATATATAGCTTGGCTCTTTCATTTCATGTATTTATAATTAATTATCCTCAATATATTATGCAGATTGAAGATCGTCGAGTGCAAAAAACAAGAAATTTATGATATTGGGTTCATTAACACAAATATCATAGATGAATTTCTGGTTAAAAAGGACATCAAAGAGGCCGAGGACAACGTGCTACAATCGTTGATCAAAAATCAAAACAAAGATACCATACTCTTTCCTTACAACGGCAAGTGAGTGTTACTGTCGTGTGCATATTCGTTTTCCTTTATTACTCGAGCGAGGTTATAATAATGCAATTGATGAGTTATGCATGCGTTTGCAGGTACCACTATATTCTTCTGGAGATTAAGCTTGAGCGTGGACTAGTAACCGTCTTAGACTCGAGACGGAAAGATCGCAAATCCTATGCGGACATGACTGAAATGCTCAGCAAGTAAGTTCAATCGATCATTATCGCACCATATCGGCAACTTTTTGTTCATTTCCTGATATCTCAAGTAATAATAATTATTTTCTTTGTCTTGCAGGGTTTGGAAACAGTTCACCGCACAAGATCCGGGACTGCCGAAGGAGCTGCGATATACATACCTGAAAGTAAGTACTATTGGCTAGCTAGTTGCGCGCATCTCCCGTTGATTCTGTAGCTATACTTTCATCAATGCCATTTATAATGCTTCATTATCAGTTTGATTGACCTCTATTTCTCGTAAAGTGCTTGTGGCAGGAAGAAGCGAATGATTTCTGTGGATACTACGTGTGCGAGTTCATCCACAACGCGACTTTAAAAAACAAGCGGGGCTACTCTCAAAGACAATATGAAGTGCGTAAGCAATAATATTCGTAATTTCATTTTATTACACCATCATTTCTGTTGAGTTTCATTCATATATATGTATTAGTTAACCCCTTATTCAAATTAGACGTGGCAGATGCGGAATGAACTCCTAGAACCAGATCGCATGAAAGGAATTCAAGAGGAATTGGCGGGGTTCTTTCTTGACCACATCATCAATGTGATTTCAATTGATTTCAATTGCTATGGGATTGTAATTAAGAGATCTTATACATATTGTACATGTATGTAGCCAGTAGCGTCAGATACATGATATACGAAAACTTGTTGTTCGACCAATCTCTCGGAGAAGGAGAGGTCGATCGATCACTTCTCTCGGTATGCATGACGAACTTCTGTACTGAATGGTTCTCTTGATCGCTTATGTATATATATAGTACGTAGCGTCGACCAAGCACGGACATAAGAGAGGACACTTCTCTCTATTAATTAGCTAGCTAACACAATATATGAAACACCTAAATTAACCCTCCAAAACCCCCAAACCCCCCCTCCTTTCAAAAAAAATAACAAAAACCCCAGCCACTGGAATGCTGACGCGTGGATGCCTTTTGGTCCCGGTTGGTACCACCAACCGGGACCAAAGGCCCCCTGACTGGGCTCGGCGCACAGGGCCACATGAAGGAACATTGGTCCCGGTTCGTGTTTGAACCGGGACTAATGGGTGGAGGTATTAGTAACGACCCATTAGTCCCGGTTCATGAACCGGAACTAAAGGCCTTTACGAACCGGGACTATTAGGTGTTTTTCTACTAGTGGACCTAGCCAGCTGACCAGTCATTCCCCTCGTATATAAGTATAGCTGGCTGTTCTATTAACTCACCATCCCTTGAACACGAAACTGTCTAGTTAGCCATCCCTTGAAGACAAAACTGTCAGGAACAAGCTCGTGTGGTATGCCCATGGACAACAGGTGTAGGAGCTTGGAGCAAACCAAACCACAATCACATCTCAGGACGAAAGGACGCGGCGTTTGTACCTGTCCTTCAATGTAGTCATACTTAGATCAACGATCATTGCTAACCTTGCTACTTTTGCTTGTCAAATCTTATGTGTACTGGTGGATGTGTAATTGGGTTAAGAACACCGGCAAGAGAAACTACTGTGTCAAAACCAATCAAGAAAAGGAAGGATTATTCAGTTTAGTCCGTACAGTAGCTTATACATCTTTGTGGAAAACTATAAGTCTCGAAAATATATTTAGATTTGAAAAACTGAGATGTAGCATCTGTAAAAGATTTGCTTTGTGAATTGTGACCTGCCACCATATTAGCTTGGTGTATCAGGGCTAACCCTAGGCATCCGTGTTGTTCTCAATGCTTCGCCGATGGGTTGTACAGTGGTTACCATTTCTGAGCCTTTTTGGGAAACAATTGAGGATTGATTTGAGAACAAATCGATTAGATCTTCTGCTCGGCTACATAATGTCCATTTATCAAATATTGTGCAATGTTTCGAATCTATCCTCGAGTATTTGTCAAGTACTATCAAGGCACATACGGGTACAACAACCCGATCCTTGCTGTGACGTGACTTTGTGACAGGGCGGATATGGAGTCACGAAGTTGTAGGCCACTTTTGCATCCGAGCTAGAACCAATATTGATCATCACATTACTCTCTTTGTGTGATGGAATCTACATTCATGCTTGTTGCATGTAGGTGTGGGAAATACATACTTAGTTTGTTTACGAGACACAAATGCAAAAGGGGACTAAGAAAATGAATGATCAATGCGATGATGCAAGACAGATTGACCGGCAAAGCAAGCAGACATGCATGGCCGGTGCCCAAATGTAATGCATTCGGTTAATTCAGGTAAAGTGCATGTATAGTATGTTATACATATATACCTTATTAATGGGAACATCTGGCCCGGCACGCTAGTTAAATGTATAGTATGTTATAGCACTGATGCTATATAAGGTGTCACAACGCAAAGTCTCTTTTACCGGTTCAGGTAGCTACCGGTGAAGCATCGATCAGTCATTTTGCTCGTGATTCGTGCTATGGTGGCCCACATCCAATGTATAAGAGTGTATTTGTGGCAGCTAATGTTTTGTATATAGTCAAATCAATGTCAGATGAATAGTGTCCATGCCAATACTTTTTGCAGTGGGATGTACGTATGCATGCAATGTCTCTCCCCTCTCCCTCTTCCAAACAAATCCATGCATTATATTTTTGTTTACATATTTGGATGGCCAGTATTTTTTTACAGTAATGCTCTATGATTTAAATTTTTTCATATATTCAAATTCCTGAACATAAAATCTTTAGAATAAGACCAATCTTGAATATATTTAAACTAGTTTAATTTTTACTATTTCAATCATATCAAAATATTAGTTTCACTCATTTCAAATTTCAATTTTCAAAATAGTTGAAACCACTTTTCTGAATATAGTTTTCTTAAGTTGTTGAAACCAGTTTGTGTGAAATTGATTAATTCAAATACATTGTACCAGAAAACTATGAGATGTGAGATTTCAAATCTATGAAATTGAATGATTCATTGTGTGAAATCGAGTTTTTCAAATCCATCATCCAAATCTCCCATCCCGCAAATCCATGGCTTTTATTTTCTCTTTTACATTTCCAATCGTTTATATATTTTAAACCGTAATTCCGTTTTTGAAACATTTTTATATATTTGAGCTCATGTTTTCGTTTTTGAAACATTTTATATATTTTAAACCGGAATCTGTCATCCGGAATGAGTGAAAATATGTGAAATATGGTAACAAGTGAAATCAATTTTTTGAAACAAGTGAAATATGATATTCCATTTGAGTGGGTGCAATATGTTTTCTAAATTTAGTTTCTTGAAATATTACATTTCTAAAATATTACATACCAGCATTTTCATTTGAGTGAGTGTAATATGTTTTCTGAAATTAGTTTCTTGAAATCATTGTTTGAATGACCGAAATCATTTTGGAAATGAGTGAAACCTAATTTTTGAAACGAGCAAAAGCTGTTTTCTGAAGCGAGCAGATTTGTTTTTTGAATTGAGCGATATCGGGGTTTTGAAATACTTGAAATGAGTTATTCGAAACGAGTGAATCAAATGAGTGAAGTTTGTTTTATGAAATGATTTAAGTTTATTTTTATTTGACATATACGAACTTCTTGAAACAAGATTTTTTTATTTGTAATGAGTTAAATTAGCTTTTGGAAATTATTGTAACAACTTTTTCTTTCAATAGAAACAACTAAAATCAGTTGTATCAAATGAGTGAAATCATTTGTTTGATGAAATCAGTTTCCTGAAATGTGTGAAATAAATTTTGGAATGAGCGAAACCCATCATTTTGAATAGGCCTAAATCCATCTTTTGAAAGTGAGTGAAATATGCTTTTTCAAATGAGTGAATTAGCAAAACTTCCAAAAACACTTTTATGAAATAACGTAACAATCTTATGTTTTGTGAAAGTGATTTCAATGATTATTGAAATATATGAAATAAAAAAGGTACTCCGAATATATCCAAAATTGATCTTCATCCGAAGATCTTGTCACCACGATTTCAAGTATATAAGAAATTTCAAAAATGAACATTTGGCTTAAAACATATCAATCATTTAAAAAAGGAAGATGAAATAAAATGCATGTCATTATGTGGGGAGAAACAATGCATGCATGTGTAGTCACTCTGCATGGTTATGACTCAGGACGTACTCTCTCTCTCTCTCTTCTCTGGCAAAAAGCTGACATGCAGGATGTATTTTCGAGTATTGTTGTTGGAAAGGATTCCCTTGTTTATACCTAACCAGCTGCACCAATCTTGATGAATTTAAGGAACGATGGATTCTCCACCGGTACATACCGGTTCCTGTAAAAAAACTTAGTCGGGTGTCACAAGAGAGAACCAACCTGGTTAGCCAACCAGCCCTTGAAAACACATCTGTCACAAACAAGCTCGTGTATCACCAACAAGTGTCCAAATTAACTAGTGTGGGAGATTGGGGCAAACCAAACCTCAATCATATCTAGAAGTGGAGTAGTGTTGTAGTTGTACATATACAAGCGTCAGCTTCTTCACCTGGTGGGACACAACGACAGCCCCAATTCCAGCCAGCTGCGCAAAGGTACAAACTCATTGATCATCCTCGCAGCTTGGACCACCGGGAAGCACCGGAACGCCCGTGATCTTCGACGGCACGACCCCCTCCCATCGCCATCTCACGGAAACCGTCAAGCTAGAGAGCGCGCGCTGGGCTAGGGCCGGCGCCAAGGGACTTGACAGAATTCTCCATGTAACCTGACCCTATTTCTTTGAGGCTGAGCAACCTCCCCTTCTCCTCTTATGCGCTCTTGTCACCGCCATCTAGATTTGTACAGTTAGTAGGGTTGCACACATGTACTTCAACTCTCTTTTCTACCTATCAATGGAATGATACACAATCTTTGCGTATTTGCAAAAAAAAAAAATTATGGTGGATGCCTGAATTTAGTCGGGGAAGCTTATTTAGTCTAGGTCTAGTATGTCGTTTGTAGATCTCCCCACAAAACCAAAATGATTGTTTTGGAATCAAACTCACTAGATCTGTTGAACAGTGCAATATCAATTATCGTTATTGCGCAATGTTTTGGACTCATTGCCATTTGTGAAGTATCTATCAAATAGATATGGTGCCATCTTTGTATCCATAGTCGATTATGTTGATCCAATTTTGATAGAGGCTTATTAAAGGAACAAATGTAAACAATACAGATGCTTGCCACAAAAGGAAAACACTGCTGCTTCTTTTTAATGCTTGATACATTCCCATCTTCTGAAGATGACGAGATCCATTTTTTTTTTTGCGTCTAGAAGATGACGAGATCCTTATGTCCATGTTCAGATGCATCTACAACCAGTTTATTCTGAGAAGGTCCCTATGTATTAAGTTGGAGCTCTATTTCCTGTACTTACCTACCAATTCTAGGGCAATAGATGTCTAAGCGAGTAATCTATAGAATTGTCGGCCTGAGCAACTGGAAAGTAAATTGCTTCTAAACTAGATTAACTTCCCATTTCCCGGAAGGCCCACTAATTGAGAGAGAAAAGAAGGCTCAAATTCTTAAGGACAAAGGGACAGATGTAATGCTGCTTGTATTTCTTCAACTAGACAATACCCCGCGCGTTGCAGCATGTAGGTAGTGTAATAAACAATTTGAAAGAGAGGGGCACGCGGCAAGGAGAAAAAAAGTAAGTCTCGTCATGCCTCGTTGTTGGCCATATCTCGGCACCGACGCTGTCCACGGCCACAATAAAATCGGTGCCATCGTCTTCCCACACAAACATCAGAGTCCGAACCTCTAGGTATGTGCAGTTGTACAGTACCCACGTTGATCTGGGTTCTGCGGAAGAGATCGAGCAAAGGAAGAAAAAATCATGAATCCTCGCCAGGTGACGAGGTTGTTGCTATTTATTAGAAGAACTCATCTGAGAAGGACATGTTATGAGGGAATGAAGCGATGCCTTCAACTGTTACTCCTAGATTGTTTTCGTGCAGAAGTTAAATATCAATGAGATAATGCGTATGTGAACAGTCAACCGTTTCTGCTTCTTCTTACTTGCCTTTAGTAAACTGAAGCAAAGAAAAAAAATGAAAACATAAGTGATGACATGGCGGCACGGTAGAGGAGGGAAATTCGGCAGTTTAATTGCATGCTTGCTGATATGGCATGATAGGCAAGTTGGCATGTGTGCATGTCAAGATAAATAGAGTAGTGGGGATAACTCTCTCTCCGCAAGTTGCTGATGTAACTTTGTTAAAAAAATGTGTACATAGTTGCTAAAATAACTATATCTAATGAAAAGAAATTATAAGTTTAAAAAAAATAAAAAGTGTTTAAAATAGAATAAAAACTTTTGAACTACAGTTAAAATATCATTTCAAACAAAAAATGTGAAGGACCTAATATGAAAATATGAAGTGGCAGTGTTGTATGCATAGATTAATGCAAAAATAATCGCAATTTGTAAGTTAAATGCATGACTCGCTTATGTGGTAGATTTTATTTGGCCTATTGGGAGAGAAGACTTAAATGAATTGCTTAGTGGGATGTTGAGGTGGACACTTTCCATGTTGGGAGAATTGGGACCATCTTCTTAAGAATGTAAGATAACATGGTGATGCTGCTTATGTCCACTTTGCTTTATCTATCAAGAATCTGAATTAAAATCATTTTCTGCGAGAAAACTTCCAATCTATTCATCAACTGCCATGGGATTACAAAGAACATCAGAAATAATAAAAACTAGCATTGCGTCCCGCGCATTTGCGCGGCTAGACTTGCGATGTCTTCCTTTTTTATTCCCTTTACTTACTATACATGCTTTTAATTGCTGCTTTTTTGTAAATGTCAATAAATATCATTGGACATTGATGACTATCTATTAAGTGCATAAGGTTAGCAACCAGAAATTGGTATGCAATAGGTGTAGAGTATATAACATCTCTTTTTATTATTATTATTTTAGATCTCTTTTGTGAAGCATTGCGTACATCTATGCATGCATAGATGAATGCACGTGACAACATGACGGTCCGATATACTTGCACGTACATGCAAATCTCAGCCATTATTATTTTAATCAAATATTACAAATAATATTTGAATATGTGAAAAATATGATAGCTTATTTGTCTTTTTTAGTAATATAATAGAAGATATATAACCACCAAACATGTGTTTCTCGTACACATTTGTGTGGCCATGCTACATCATTTTGTCGATTTCTATTTGTATGCACCTTACCACATGTCCGAGTGATAGACTCCTAGGCACGTTTTAATTAGTTAAATTTCATGCTTAAATCAAACAACTATTTTTTCACTACATAAGATGTATTTGCTAACATTAGTTAATGTCAATTTTTACATGGAATGTGAATGACGCAATGAATATATTTTTTATTCGATGCGTTGCTGATGTCACTATTGAGGTCATCACCTGAATAGACTAGATCATAAAGGCGCGCTTTGCCGCGCCTGTCCCTTAATGGAAATATAGATGCAGGCTTTAAAATTGTTGACAAATATGCCTTCACAAGCTTTCCCTGGTTCAACCTTAGTAAGCTAAAATGGTTTGAACCATATTTTAAAATAATAATCAGTGTCGGCTAATCAATACTACAAGGGGAGGAGAGTCATACTAATAACACCCAAAAGAAACCATGACCATGCTTCTATAGATCGAACAGAGGATGTCAAAATGTTGTGGAGGGGCATAGCTCACGTCGTGTAACTGTCCCTTAATTTCCATGCTTATGTCCTTTTAGTCAGTCAGGAAATACCCACAACTGCAAGTTCTTGATTAATCTCCAATGTCTAGAATGAGATATTAATCAAACAAGAGCACATCTGGCAAATGAAAATTGGCAATAGAAGGGAATATTTGCAACTACTACAATATCACACATGGAATAATCAGGAAGTGGGAGAATACCTTCAGACATTGCCTCCGATGCAGGCATTACATAATTCACCTGGAGATGAGCAATGCAGTGCGAGCCTAACCATTATGCACCAATAGTGGCTGACACGATAAGCAACGTGGAAGCCGGCAAGCAATCAACATCTACCAGATCTTACCACACTCAACAGTCAACACACATAATTTCTTATCACCTCAGATACTTGCTAGGTTATAGAATTGAACACAGCAAATCTCTCTCTCTCTACTCAAGATCACATGCTTAACAGCATCATGATGAAAGGCAAATGGTATTCCAGCCCCCTAACTTCCGTATCAATTTATAGTAGAATTCGTTGATTTATTTTCCAATTCTCCATCCCAACAGGAAAAATAGACATGATCCAAGAAAACCAATATAAGCATGGAACTCACAAAAGAAAAAATGAGTAACGTTTAACGGGGCAAGATTTCTTCTCAACGGACTGCAAAACGAGGGCTCAAACCAATCAGTATGTGATTCCATAGCAATCCAAGCAAATTGTATGGGGAGATGTATTTACCTATGAAGCTCAGATTAGTGACGACGCATGTCAGCTTCAGTTATGGAATGGGAACTGATGCGTTGTACAGCTGCAACGCGTGGAGGCGGATGCAGGAGAAGTACAGCCGGCGATGGACGACGATGACGGGGGCGGGCGCCGTGCTGCCATGGAAGGGCGTTGCAAGACATGAAACTAAAAGAGAGTAAAGAAGGGGCTTCGGAGGAAGAGTACAGGAGCGTGAACAGCACCAACGCCGACTCAGTCGTGCAGCAGAAGCTTCCCGACGGCGACGGCGCATCGCGGAGGATGAAACGGCGGCGCCTCGCGTAGGAAGGAGCTCTTCGTTCGGGGGAATAGCGCTGGAACTTGGACGACCTGGCCTATTTGGCGTGCGAATGAAAGACCTGGGCCTTGGACGGCCCGTTTAAGGAGAGAAGCAGGAGCTCGTTCTACGGAGCAGCAGCCCGTGAGACGGTTCGTCGAACGTGTGTGGACGACGTGGGATGACCGAGTTGATCCGCATCGTAAGTTTGAGTGATCCAACGGCTGAGAGACGCGATTCGCTGTGGAGGCTCGTAGCTCGCCTCATTATACTGTTTCTCAATTCTCTTATGTACTGGATTGGTGCTCCACACCTAGCCGGATTGGCTTTCCACACCTAGCCGGATGCTAACAAAAGCTAATGTCAATTTCTTACATGGCATTAAAAGAAGCAATGAAAAAAATACTTATTGGATCAATGCATTTATTTTTTTATTCCATGGCATGCGGCTTGGTAGTCCCCCATGTATGTCTAGTTATTAATAAATTTATTACCTATGTACTGTATCTGTTTTTTTTTTGCGAGTATCTATTTAAAATTGCAGACCAACTATACGTTTTTTGGTCCCCAAAGAAGGATGTGCGTTTTTTAACCTGCACCCACGCACTTATCAATCTTTTATTTTCTGCATGCATGCATGTAGTAATACCCACCACCAAACTTTTCTTTTCTTTTCTCGGGTGATTTCAAATAGAAAAATTAGCTTTCCTCTGAACTTGCGTGTATGTGTTGGTTTGGTACCCGTTTCGTCCTTCACGGACTCCTATTAACAGCCGGCAAACCAAGCTGTATTTTTTCCTTCGTAGTATTACATGAAGTACGTTTGATTCTTGTACTACATGGGCGGTTAAAAAGGATCTTGTATTAAATCTAAGCCGTTCAAATATCATAACTCGAAAGTGCTAAATATTCACCGTTTGTTTTCTATCGTCTTAATAATATAATAGATCGCTGCATCCTTTAGCATGTACGTGTGCGCCGTACAACTCTAGGAAATGTGAAGTCTTCGTATCCTTGTCCTAAACATACACGCCTGTACATGTCTTCGGCCTTCTTTTTCCAAAACGAAAATCTGCATCCTTTTGGCACGTACAACTCTAGGTAATCTATCTAAGCTAAAAAAAAGACTCTAGGTAATCTGGGCCGTTGGCTAACTATTACTTAATCTGGACCATTACTTTTCTATTGTTTTAAGTATATAATAGATAGATAGATAGATAGATAGATAGATAGATAGATAGATAGATTACATGCGGGTCCATCGACCACCTAGCAATGACAACAAGCGCTTGAGCGAGCCGAAGGTGCACCACTGTCATCGCTCCTCCTTCATCAGAGCCGGGCAAAAATTGTTGTAGTAGGCAGACGGGAAGTCATCGTGCTAATTAAGGCCCCACGGGACAAATGCACTAGAATAGCAACCGCCGCCGATAAAGAGAAGCATAGATCGGAAAATTCCAACTTGTAGACACAGGAACGTAGACGCATCAAGACTGGATCCATGGAGATCCATCGAAGACCAACACCAACCGAATCCCTGAAGATCCGCAAGAGATACACCTCCACGCACCTTCCTACGATGTTGTATGCATCGCCGGGAGTCGCCACCGTCTCGCCTTCCTGAGCAGGACGCAAACCCTACTCAACCATAAAAGAAGACCTAAAAACAGGGATGAAGCCCTCCCACCAATAAGGTCCGGGATCCATCATGTCTCAATGGCCCAAAGGGCCCAGGAGACAAGGCGGATCAACGGCGGCGGTGGTGGGAGGCCAGAAGACCCTTGTCCGGGAAGCGTCGCTCATAGATGAGAGCTAAATGCGATCTACTCTACAAATATATAGAAAAGGGTATATTCATCCTTTGAGCGGCTCAAGCTGCACTTCAATCAATCCAGGCGAACTGGAGTCTATTTTATTGTCGAACCTATCGTACCGCAGAAGATCAACTGACACCACTCACAACCAATACAACAAATCCACATGTAAGTCCCTATATCGTCTTGCTGTCGCACCTGTGCCCAATAATCTGCACCAACTACCAGAGCACTCCTCCCGACCAAAGATATGCAGATACTCCCACATGGTCCCACTGGAAGCAGCAATCCAGACTGCCCCTTCTTGGAACAAGAAAGCAAAAGAGCCTTTCATTCTAATTAACCCTCTGTCGCTGGCAAAAAAAACTTTACCACAAATATTGACACTCTTTAGAACACCTCGTCCTATCTTATGTTTCTTCAGTTCCGCGAATAAAACAGAGACATCGAACGCTTAAATTGCGCTCACATCATAGTTTCCTCTAGTCATTTCATAATTGGATATCGTCATTGCAATATGTAATGACAACTGCTTGGTAAACAGAGGTTTGAATCGAAAAATAAATACAATTAAAAAAGATAGCTCAATATCAGCTGACGCTTTCAGATAAATTTCTCTTGAAAATTGCCCCATGAAAGCAATTGCCAAGATTTTAACAAATAGACTCAAACTTTCATATCGCTTCTGATACACGGCGACTAGAGTGGGCCTAATAAACGGTTGAATATTGTGGAAAATTTCATCTATGCAGTAGACCTAATTTACTGATGGCACAATAGAAAGGCACCTACCAAGATTTTTAAACTAAACTATGCATTTTCTCGGAAAAGTTCATTCAGCTATGCTTTTTGCTGCCTTTGCTCTCGAAGGAAACATGAACAGGATGCTCTCGCCAAAAAAAAACAGGATGAAAGTTAAGGGAAAGTAAGAGAGACGCATGCAAAGGATGATTAGTTCTGGATTGACGCTGGCCTTTTGGGTAACTTTTTTGTGATATACTCATGCACTTTAGACTTCATCATGTTCATTTGCATGTTAGTTCTTATCTGCTCATGCTTATATGTGTATACCATTCAGTTGTGGGAGCGACGAAAGCGTTCTATATATATATATATATAATAACTGATTTCGTTTGCTTGAATGCATTTCAACATGGCTAGCTAGCTAGCAGTTAACCATTATGCTACACATATAATTCAAAGCTTACATGAGAGATTGGAGGATACCAATATGCATAATAGTAAGCAGGGTTCTCCCACTGTAACACAATCAAAGGTTACAGTGTGGAGGCGACACCCTTTGCGACCTAGTAGGCGAGAGGTGAAGCCGTGAAACTGTGGCTCCTCAAGTCGTGACATGGATAAGAGATGCAATTTTTATTCTTGCCGCGGTCAGGGACGCAATTGGCGCTGAGGATGCCTGTCAATGATGTTAATATTAATGTGGTTGAAAGCTTGTAAAGTCGACGCGCTACATACGTTTGGTCTTATTATGCACAGTGATGATGAGACGTATATGAGGAATGCATGCTGATCCCATGCAGATAAAGCATGGTGTTGGCTCTGATTGACAAGCAGTCATCCTATCTGTCCTGAGAGTTGTGTGCAGCCATGATGCTCTAAGGGCAACTTCAACACGGGAATGCCTTTCGTCAGCCATGGTTATCTGTTTCTGTCCGCTTGTACAGAATCCACGACCCAACGCGGTGACATATTTTGTATATCTCTCTGTTCCGCGGGGACCGATCTTCAGCCTAAACTTAGGCTGTGTTTGTGTCCCCACAGACAGGAGATGGACACGTCGCAATTCCACTCGGTGTCCACCCCAGACCCACGCGGCATTCACCCAACACTCAGCTCTTGGTCCTTTTAAATGCCATGCGTGTGGAGGGGTGGGGGGCATCCGAGCCCACTCCCTTTCCTATGCTACTCTGCCGCCAATAGAAACCCTAGGCCACCGTCGGCGCAATGCCGGTTGTGCCGACTCCTCCTAGGAGGGCGCCACGCAACCCCATTGACCTTGATACTGTTGCGGCGGGGCTGCAGGTATGTCCTTGTCGAGACGTGCCAGAGGTACAAGAGGCGGCCATCCCAATGCCTTGGCCCAATATGCACCTGGCAAGCAACTGTCACGTGAACCCGGAAAGGGTTCCAGTACAAGACATTCCGTCCTCTCGTCGCGCGTGGGTTGCGGAGTTCGTCCACCTCGAGATCTAATTTCGGATGACCTCCTCGATGACCCAACTTTCTCCGAGGATTCCCCCTACTGGGATAGATTGCTTGACAATGAAGGCAGCACGTGTGCGGCCACCGCTGACAACGAGAAAAAGTAGAACATGCAAGGACACTACCACTTGGGTCCCACAAAGGCCATGGCCACCACCTCGCTGGTTTGCACGATCAGCGACTTGCCCGCTACGCGGGGGTGTAGGCCATGGCGACCGTTCTCCCCGTCCAAAAAACTAACTCGCATACGTGCTTCACGACGGCGGAGGAAGGCTACTCTTCCCCTCCTGCTGAAGCATATCCCTCCGGGGCTCATGGCAGTCTAATGAGTGGGCTGCCGGACATAGGGAAGACATATTGTGGGAATGGAGATCCGCTGTGGCCGGCAGTAGACTAGTTTTAGCCTAGTTCGATATAGTTTAGTTAAATTATTTTTGAAATGTAAAAGTTTTCCACCAGTTTGTATGAAAAGCATCTGGTTTGCATGCAATCCATCTGATTAGTTGAAATCCGGCTTGAAATGTATGCGCCTAGCTTTGGATGATTGGCTCCCGCATCTGTATCTACGGCCTGTTCTCCCTATCTGTGGACAGATGCACTGTCCGGTTTGTGGGTCCGAGTTGGAGATGCCCTAAGATCTTCGGAAACGAAGCCCCAAGTTTCAGTTCTTGGAAATTCAAGCTCAAGGAAGATCTGAACATGCTACAACATAGAATCAAGGCAAAATATATGAATTCTTTGTAACGCTGGATTAGTGCTCGTCTGGGATGATCACTTAAACCCTTTTACATATGCTTCACTAAATTGGAATTGGATGTTTTTTTTCTATTTTTTTCTTTCTCTTAAGTTTGTATATTATGTACTCTTACTATAATTAATATAAAAATACCACAGAAGAATTGTTCTATGGTTTTGTGGTTCAAGAAAAAATGTTTGCTATGGACTCGGCCTTCAAGGAATTCATCTCGTGCCTAGCACTCCACACTCCATATTCTGGCATTGGTTGGCCGATGATTAACGCACCTCCAAATTATCTTACATGGCTGAAATTTCAGTACCTCATTGAAAATATGCCCCACAATCGAGAAATCACATGGCACATTTTGAATAGGCAGAGCATAATGAGATGAATTAATTGTTCTCACGCATTGTGCCTACGTATAGGCATACTCTTATCTAGTTTCCTTGATTGTCGACACGAAGAGGAGGAGATGTAGCTCGAGATTCTAAGGACTATGTTGTTGTTTTATCATGGTAGATGTTCTCATGAGAGAACTAAGTTGTGAGGTCATCACTACTAGGTGGTACCTTGAACGGGGTTGATCAGAAACGAGGGACTCAAGTTTACCCATGTTAGGCCCCTCACGGTGGAGGTAGAAGCATACTCTTCCTTGAATGCCATTGATGATGGTAATCTCTACAAGGGTGCTACCTAGCTTTCAAGAGGTTCCAACCTATCCTTTGACGTCCTCGGACCCCCCCCCCCCCTTTACATAATAGGCCAGGTTCCTAGTTTATAATAGACTCTGAGTCATGCTCACAGTCTGGATCCTATTCTAAGTCTTGTACATCTTCCTTATTTCCCAAATGTACATCATTTTCGGTTAATTCAGGTAAAGTGTATGCATGATGCATATACACACCTGATCAATGCATCAGGCTAGGCGGGGTAGCTAGCTGTATCTCGCCGAACATCCACCCGGCCGCCATTACCAGGTGAGAGCGCCGAGTCCAGCACTGGGGAGGCGAAGGCCACCTGCCCCCTCCCCCCATCCACCCCGGACCGCCTGTCCGGAGTGCACGCCGCAGTCCCGACCGGGGCGCCCCCCTCGGGCACCGAGGCAAACGGGAGCGTTGAGGCCACCTGCCCCACGCCCTCCCGCCGAACCTGCGCATCCGCCTGCAGTGGTCGCCCAACCAAAGGCGTGAGAAGAGAGGGGGCCATCAGCCCCGGCCCCCCAACCGGAGACTGAGGGGGGGCCTCCAAAGAACCCTGATTCGGACCCCCAGATGAGATCGCCCCCCCCCCCCCCCCGCCACGTCACCACAAGCGGAAGTAGTCGAGTCCACAATATCCAACCTTGCTCCCCCACCCGAAACCTCCACACCCGCATCCTCAAAATCCAACGCCGGTAAAGAATACTCAAACTCCTCAATAGACTCCACCCGCTCACTCCACAGTCTCGGAGGAGCGGACGCAGGACCAAAGGAACCAAATCGCAAAGTGGTCGACGGCACAGACGCTCCAGGCGTCGTCCCTCCTCCTGCTGCCTTACTCGTCGGCTCCGGCCTCTTGGCCATCTCACTCACAGAATCATCGGCCATTTTTTCCTTACCAGCTGTATCATCGTCACCTTCACTCATGTCATCACCAGTGGCAGCTGGAGCCTCGGCAAAGAGGCTATCATCCTCAAACTGAATCTCAAGAGTGTATACCTGCCCTCGAAAAACCCACTTAACCATGTCGGGCACATAGTCGATGTCCAGAATACTGACCAACAGGCGAGCAATCCCATGAGCTCGAGTAAAGTCCATATCGACTCGCTCGGTCTTACCCACCATAAGACCGAGACTAGCAACCTCCCTGGCGTCCCGCAGTAACTCAGACGGAGCCCCCGAAAAGCGCAACCAGGCCTGGATAAGGGGTGTACCCTGGGGCTCAACCAGCTTCCACTCCTGGAACTCAAGTATGTCCTCTGTACCTAGGATCTTACACATCCCAAAGCTCAGCAACCTCTGTAAGTCCTCCACAGTTGGGAACTGAACCCTGAAAATGTTGGTCTCCAGCCTGACAAGCTCCCAATGGAAGTCACCTGGTGCCAGCTCCCGGAGACGCTGAATAATCTGAGCCTCAGACACTTGCCCTCTAGTCACCTTCACTATCCCAGTTGTCGAACTGTGCTCCTCCTGAGGAACCTCCCTCTCAGTCGGTGACTCAAAAAACGTGAGTTCAGAACAAAAGACACCATATGTCATGAGGCTCGGTCTCTGCGCCCGCACCAGCGGACACACTCCAGACTCGTGTGCAGGCTTACCACAAGAATCACAAATAACAGCCACACACTCAGCAATAAAATGACCCTTATCGCCACATCTATAACAAAGCATTCTTTTCTTTTTCTTAGCAAACTTTGCAGCCATGTCCACCTCAGTACTGTCAGAGCCGTCCGCCGACATAGCCTGAGTCTCGGCCTCGACCGGAACCTCTACAGCGGCCGGTTCCGTCACTACGTCCATCGCCTGGCAAGCCAAGTCTGTCTCCTCAGCAATAGCATCGATTACCGTCTCAACCGTAGTATGATGTTGTCTTGGACGGTACCGACCTCCTCGGCCTCCTCGGCCACGATATCCGCGGAAACCGCCTCGGTTACGATTAGCTGGCCTAGTCGTCCCTTCGACAAAACCACCAGGCGACCCCAAGAAAGGCCTCTCAGCCGAACCATCACTCTGCCAGGCATATCCCCGTCCGCCACCCGTAGACGAGGATCCCCGGTGCTGTCCATCACCATATGTATTGTACCCGTCGTCACCCCACTGCCCTCGAAGTACCGCTCGAACATCCGCCTTAGCCGGAACTGGAGGTGGCTGAGCCTGCTGCAGCACCGGCGTCGCCGCATCGCTGACTTGCCTAGCCACAAAGTGCGGCGGTCTAGCTCCCACCTGCGCCACAGGGGGCAGGCCATGGGCACCCAGGGGCGGCGGCCTTGCCAGTGCACCTCGGCCCGCTGTAGCTCCAGTCGTCGGCACCGTCGGCCTAGGACCACCACGCCCCGCCGCTGTGATCACCGGCGCAGTCGGGCGGCACCCAGCCGGAGCAGCCACACCGCGGCCCGCTGGATTGATCTTGGCCCCGCCCACATGTGCTCGTTGGCCGCCGGCAACCGAACCAGGACGCCCCGCAGCAGGATCCGCTCGCAGGGGTGGAGGGGCGCCACCACGGCCGGCAGCAAGCGGCACGCCGGCGCCGCCGCCACCCGTGCCCGCAGGGGTGCCGCCTCCGCTGCGACCAGCAGCCGGCGCCTGCGAAGGCCCTCCGCGGCCCGCAGCGCACGGAGAAACCCCAGTGGCTGTGCCCGGTGGAACCCCACGTCCCGCCATCGCAAGGAGAGGAGGTATTCGAGCAGCCCGTCCTCCGCCGCGATCAGCAAAGCGCGGTCGTCCGCCTCCGTTCCGAACCCTAGCTCGAACCGTACGTGTGCATGGGGGTGTAGTCGTCGGCTGTGGATCAGACCGGGCCTCATACCCTGCGTCCAGAAGCCCCACATCTAACTTGGCCGGTTCACTCAGAACCGGCCCACCCACCAGACGACCCAACTCACGGCCCAGCAAGGCATTCAAACGAGCGACCCTGTGATCGCGGATCTCAGCGCCGCGGTCGATCGCCGGCGCCGGCACCGTGGCCGCCGCCGACCGCCGAGCCTTCTTTCTCCTTACTATCTTCCATGAATTGTCAGTGATGAAATCAGAAAGAACAGGTTTAGGAAGACACACCTTCGGAATCGGTCCCTTCCATGGCCTGACCGCCGATGCCGCATTCCTCCGATGAACGACACGTCGCACCAGCTCCTTCCTCTCGTCCGGATGAAGCCCCACCCGCGCCGGATCCTCCACCGCTATTGGCGACCGCATCTTCATCATAACCTGCATGAAATAGATCGCCTATCAAAGAACTAGGCGTAGGTGACAGCGGCGAACGCATCGCCATGTCTCCATCTCCGGCGTCGTCCTCGTTGTCTGACTCCATCAGGGCCCAAAACCGGCCGCCAATACTCGCCCGAGCCGCCGCGGGGAGGCATGGCGCGGCGGCGGCCGCCGCAGTCCCCCGGGGACACACCCTGGGAATCGCCTGGGAAGTCGCCCCCCCCCCCAGTCGCCTCGACCCCATTAATTGGGTAGATAACGAATCATCGTATGGTGAGGGTTGTGTATGGGCGGCGATGCCGCTGTTGGAGTCACGAAGCTCCAATGGCGGCTCAACAGTATCTTTGCTGATTAATATGATTGTGTGACTGTGGAGTGTGTTTAGTTGATACTATGAGAGGAAATTTTGGCGTGCTAGCCTACGAAGCATTGATACGCCAGAATTACCTGTATCGCTGTTCACGACGTCGCCGATACGCCGATACCCCAGATACGGCTTAGATACGGGTATCCCACAAGTATCCCGTATTTTGATTTTAAGAAAAAGGAAAAAAATGCCGATACAGCCGGGACTCGCGCGCGACACCTCTGGACGAGGCGATCCAGAGCGAGCCCAATAGCCCTCGAGCCACGACCACTAACCTTAATCCTATCTCGCACTCGACCACATCATGCATCGAGGGTTGACTCAGGTCTCAGGGCCGCCTCCGCCGCCAGCCGTGGACGCCACCGCAGCCGTCGCCGCCTCCGCCGCAGGTAGTGGCTTGCCGCCGCCGACCCAGCTGCCTGGAATCGCCTCTCTGCCTGACAGCCTCGAGTCTTTTGCTCTTCTCCGCCGCTGCCGCAAGGTGAACTATTTCCTCGAGCCCTGATATTGCACTGAAGTGTAGTTGATGCGTTGATGTATGCTTGGCTGCTGGGCTGCTGCTGGCTTGTGTAGATGTATCATTGATCAGTCCATGTAGGTAGTAGTAGCAATGCTCGTTGGATAAAATCATAAAATTCCTTGATAAGGTTTCTGCTTGTTTATATTTGTTCGATAAATTGATGTATGCTTGGGGCTTGCCTACTGCTGTTGATGTTGCTGGCTTGCTGCTTGTTGATGTTTGTGGCGTAAACTTACTTGCTGATATTGCTGCCGCCTCCTATTGCTAGGTAAGAAGATACAAGTATACACCATGTCATCTGCGGGGAGTAGCATGGCAGCAAGCCAATCTTCAGTCGGTGGTACTGCGAGCAATAGCATTGAGGTTGATGGTGCACAGGAAGGGGTCGAGAATAGTGTTGTCAATCCAAAATATCCATTCTGGAAGTATGCTACAAAACTAGCTGGAGACTCATCAGGTCGAGGAGGCAATACAAGTTTTCGTTGCCACTTCTATATGCATGATTTCCTAGGAAGCTATACAAGAATAAAAGCACATCTTCTTAAGATACTAAATCCGGCATAAGCTCAATGAAGATTGTTCTCTCTATATTGTTATCAAGAAAAAACTTCTAAAACGTTGGAAGAAGAGTAGTACCCCCCCCCCCCCCTCCATTGTTTGGCTCACTCGCTCAATCCGAGGTTTGCTCTTTATATATGTTTGTCATTTGACAATCTCAAGTTCTCAACTTTAAAAGGTTTGCTGATTTTGTGTTGTCATGCTAAAAGGTACTACAGTCCGAATTGGGTTGGGGCAGCCCGTGGCCGTGTTACCCCCCTTGATGATAATGAGAATTTTCAAATGAGAAACAAGTGTTTGTAGAAGTTATTTCCAGATCCAAATGACCACAAGACTGTCAAGAAAGAATTTGCCGATTTTGCTCTAATGATGAATGACTTCTAGAATGCAGATTCAATTGAAGATAGAGATGATTTCGAACCAAAGCAATGGTGGGGCACTCATGGAGGAAGCACAAAGTTCTTGAAAAGTTTGGCATTGAAGTTACTTGGTTAGCCTTCATCTTCATCTTGCTGTGAAAGGAATTGGAGCACATATTCCTTCATCCATAGTTCTGAGGGAAACAAGCTCACTCCTGAATGTGCTGAGGATTAAGTGTTCGCACATAACAACCTGCGTTTGCTTTCAAGACAATCCGAGGCTTATCATGCTGGCCCAAGCCGGATGTGGGATGTGGGTGGAGATGGGGTTGAGAGCTTCACTGGTGTTGGCATACTTGAAGGTGCAAACCTGACACTTGATGAACCTGAATTGGAGGCTGAGATCATGAATGCTCTCACTTGAGTTGTCCTCATTTAGTTTATGTTGTAATGCACAATTATCCACTCTTTGACTATGGGTCTATGGCCACCTGAGCCTTGTCTCTTCCTGTTATTATGTTGTAATGAACTGTTTGACTATGGATTTTCCTCTTTATCATGTTACTTAGTGAACTTTTGCATTATTTGTCTATGCCACTGAGAATTTAGAATTGAAACTTATTGGAGGCTGAGAACAAGGAAGTTTATATTCATTTCATCGTTTGGTATGCTACTGCTACAAGCCAACTTATTTACAACCTTTTCACTTTCATGTTTGTCTGTTTCATATTATCAAGTTTAATATCATGTGATGTATTTTCTATTTTGCATACACCATGCGGAATTGAGGAGTTGAGGGCCTAGATGATCATTCAAAAGTGAAAAGAAAGAAGGCATGGAAGCAATCAGGCAACCAGTGGGGCGGTATTACAAAGCAACCAACACCGATCACATAGCAATGCTCGGGCGAGAAGCACAACAAGTGTTGCTGCGGGGCATACCACGCCACCCCTGGCCCGGCCAGGCCTAAAACGGGCCCACAAAGCCTCGACAGCCACGTTGCAGTAGGGCAGCACCAGCGCGCCAGATATCTCTCTCATTTTCAATCTTGATGCTCTATTTTAGTGTCGTACTACAACGTCGCTCATTAAAGTGATATCTGAACTGTATTTTCGTTTTTTTCAAAGCGTAGCATATATCTTGGCATCATTAATATTGAACTTTGCACATATACGAAAGACATGGATATGTATATACCCAAAAAGGCTTTTCTCCTCTTTGTTTTATAAAGCAACCAACACCGATCACATGGCAATGCTCGGGCGAGAAGCACAACTAGCCCAAAGGAAAAGAGAAAGAACAAAGAAGAAAAAAATGCCAACAATGGCAGCTCAACAAAGCACAGATGACCCGCCACCGTTGCGCCCTCCGGAATCGACCCAGCACAGACCAAGGCTCCGATCCACCGTGTATCAAGGAGCACCTCAAAGAAGGGATGCGACGCCGACGATGTTGCTGCCCGGACGTGTCCTAGGGTCTCCCCGGGCACGGGGAAGGGAGTGGGAGAGATGGATGCCTCCGACACCTTCCAGGAAGGGATGGCGGCACCCGCAGGTCTCACCGCATCGGAGCCGAATGAGATGCCAAGGGTTATCTCCTGCATTCCAAACCCCACTACCAACCCGGCCGGAGACAACCAACCACCTCGCCGCCCACCAGCATGCGCCACCGCGGTCTTGACACCACCCACACCGCCTCACTGAGATCACCACCACGAGGCCAAGAGGATGGACAGAGACGCACCAGGCGATGGGAGCAGCAGCACCGGAGCTGCGCGGGAGGTAACAACCTCCACCGCCGTTGTGCGGGAGGCCCGTGCCTCCGGCACCGTCGCGGTCGCCATCCGGTCGCAGCATTGGGGCATACCAGGCCACCCCTGGCCCGGCCAGGCCCAAATCGGGCCCGCAATGTCTCGTCGGCCATTCTGCAGCAGGGCAGCACCAGCGCAGCCAGCATCCACCCTCCATCTCTGCTCCCCAGATTCTCGGAAGCCACGCCGATGATCCACCCAGCCGCCAGCCCGTCCAAACCCAGATGGGGCCAGATCGCGTCGCCGCGTCACCCAGCTGCTAACGGCAACTCCGCCGCCCAGTAGATCGCACGCCACCACGCCGGAGAGCCCCACCGCCGCCTAGAAGCCCCCCACGGTGCCGCACAGCCCCACGTCAGCGCGACCTGAGAGGGGAATGGCCAGCAGCCGCCGCCACCAGCGCCGGATGCCAGCGATGGCGGTGAGGAGGGAGGGAAGGGGGGATGGCTCGGGGAGGAGGCGCTGGGGGCGACGCGGTCGCAAGAGGGGGGGATGGGGCACCTTTCTACCACACTTGGAAAGTCTTTCAGAATTCTAGATATGTATCTATAGTTGAAAGGAATCAATATTTTTAATTTTATCGCAGTTTTACTATCCACTCCGGGAGCTATTTTGGCACCACCTGTATAGGAAACTAGGAATTCTTAGCTGGTGTCTTTGTTCATGGAAGGAAACATGTGCTGAATTTGTGTAGAACAGTTTTGTGATGAACGCATGCAGTTTGGACTTTATCATGTGTTATGACTGGCATACACTATAGCCGGAGAAGGCCTAATGGCGCTGGCACTTAGGGGCCCGGCCAAACTTATCTTATTGTGTTAGGAGCTTAGCCCATTTATATCATTAGGAGGATTATATAAACTAATGTAATGACCCGTTTTGGGATTAAGTAGAAGCAATCATATTTGCTCGGCTTCCTGAAGGGAGCCGAGAGACCTAACCCTAGCCGCCGCCCCCTGCGTCCTCTCTCTCTCGCGCGGGCGCGCGTGACGACGGTGCCCTAGCGTCGGCGACCTCGCCTTCCTCCACGCCAAAACCCCTTCCAACCCTACTACCTACGAGCTAGACCGGAGCTCATCGGCTTGGTGCTGGCGGTGCGCCACTGGAGGCCATATTTATGGGGGCAGTCGTTCCGTATCCGCACAGACCACTACAACCTCAAATTTTTGTTGGACCAGTGCCTCTCCACCCTGCCACAACATCAGTGGATCAGCAAGCTCTTCGGGTTTGACTTCACCATTGAGTATCGCCCGGGTCGCCTCAACACCGTGGCGGACGTGCTATCCTGCCGCGACACCGACCTCGACACGGACGCCGTCGACTCCACAGGGGTGGCCCTCTGCATCCGCTTTGGCCCCTCCTTTGTCTTCATGGACGACATCTGCCGTGCCACCGCTAGCGTTGCCGACGCGCAGCTCCTCTGTCAGCGCCTCATGGACGGCGACCTGGAGGAGCCGTGGCAGCTGGCCGACGAGCTGCTCCTGCACGGGCATAGGATTTTCTTGCCAGATCACGACAACCTCCGTCACTAGGCCCTACTTCTGGCCCACTCGGCCAGCCACGAGGGTGTGCAGAAGACCCTCCACCGTCTCCGCACTGATTTCTACATCCCCGGCGATATCGTGCGTTGGTGCGCGACTGGGTGCGGTCTTGCATGGCATGCCAGCGCAACAAGATGGAGACACTGCAGCCGGCGGGGCTGCTACAGCCCCTGGAGGTGCCCTCTCAGGTCTGGGCCGACATCTCCATGGACTTCATCGATGGCCTCCCCAAGGTGGGCGGCTAGTCAGTTATCCTTACGGTGGTCGACCGCTTCTCCAAGTATGCGCACTTCATTGCGCTCGGACATCCCTACACCGCCACCTCTGTCGCACAGGCCTTTTTCGATGGTATCGTCCGCCTTCACGGGTTTATGTCCTCCATCGTCAGCGACCGTAACCCGGTGTTCATGGGACATGTCTGGCGCGACCTATTTCGGATGGCGGGCGTGAAGCTCCGCCTCAATACGGCTTTCCACCCCAGACGGACGGCCAATCTGACGTGGTCAACAAGGTTATTGCCATGTACTTACCTTGTGTTATAGGTGATCGCCCACATGCATGGGTCGACTGGCTCTTTTGGGCGGAGTACTGCTACAACACCTCCTACCACTCCGCCCTGCGTGCCACGCCCTATGAGGTGGTCTACGATCGTCCTACGCCACCCATCTTGCCGTTCCAGCCGGACACGACACGGACCAAGGCGGCGGCCGAGCTTCTCCGTGGCAGGGATGAGATCCTTGCCGAGGTGCGCCAGCGTCTTCTCCAGGCCCAACAGCTGTCCAAGAAGTACTACGACACTCACCACCGCGAGGCAGAGTTTGCGATGGGCGACTGGGTGTGGTTGCGCCTACTTCACCGCTCTATGCAGTCACTCGACCCGCGCGCAAAGCGTAAGCTGGGTCCCTGCTATGCTGCGTTGTTTCAGGTGTTGGCCACGTCGCCTACCGCTTTCAGCTACCACCGGGCGCTCGCATCCGCGATGTCTTCCATGTGGGCTTGTTGAAGCCTTTTCACGGCGAGCCACCGGCAGTCACGTCGGACCTGTCTCCGACCTCCGAGGGCCGTCTACTTCCCGGTCCAGCGAAGGTTTTGAAGGCCCAGCTGAGTCGGGGTGTGTGGCGCTTGCTGATTCAGTGGCAGGGACTTCCGGAGGAGGACGCCACTTGTGAGCACCTCGACGAGTTCCGCCAGCACTTTCCTGACTTTCAGCTCGAGGACGAGTTGTTTGCGCAGACGGGGAGAGATGTTATGACCAGCATACACTATAGGCAGAGAAGGCCTAATGGCGCAGGCACTTAGGGGCCAGCCCAACTTATCTTATCGTGTTAGGGGCTTAGCCCAATTATATCATTATAGGAGGATTATATAAACTCATATGTAAGGACCCGTTATTGGATTAAGCAGAAGCAATCATATTTGCTCGGCTTCCTAAAGGGAGCCGGGAGACCTAACCCTTGCTGCCGCCCCCTGCGCCCTCTCTCTCTCGCGCGCGCGTGACGACGGCGCCCCAGCGCCAGCGACCTCGCATTCCTCCACGCCAAAACCCATTCCACCGCTACAACCTACGATCTAGACCTGGTTGGAACCCAGCTCCTATCAATCATGCTAATGTGGTCTCAAGGTCCTATCTATTCATACTTTTATGTGTATACCATTCATTGTGGCACGGAAGAAAAACATCTATATTTATCCCTGACTGATTTTTTGAGCCAGATTGCATATTACTCTGTGCTTATTTATTCTTCACCGTGCATCTTATTGTTCAGTAGTACTAGTATTTTTGTCATGAGATTGAAGGATACAACAGGCTTCTTCCCCTGCGCTGCAAACTGCACCTACTGGTGGGACCCAACAGGTACAAGGTGACTTGAACCTATAGGCCTGAGGTGTTGGCGTGGCTCGAGAAGAAGGACCCCTCCTGCCATGAGCCAATGAGACGGTGACCATGCTGTACTCAATGTCACTGTTTGCTTGTCAGCGCACAGTCATTCTAACGAGAAAAATAGGAGGTCTCCAATCGATCCATGGTGGACACATGGAGCGACTGGGCATTAGATGGTGTTCGCAGGAATGTCGTTTCTGCAGTCAAACGATTGAACTCGCTGCGCAAAAAATAAATATAAAAGCGTTTAGATCACTACTCTTATATTTTCTTTAAGGAGGGAGTATTTGCCAATCATGCATCATCGGTTCAGAATTTGCTTCATATATTTTTGTATACAAAAAGAAGTATACACATAGTATATAACATGTAGTAGCTCTGCCACTTGTTGTGATTATTTGCTAAACTCTGAAAGGTCGATGGACTTATGGAAGTCACTACTTGGTCAACGCAAAAAAAGCTAGTACTTTTTTTAGACAAAAAAAACTACTTGGTCAACTGGGTCAATGCTTTGCCGCCCCAAGCACTTGGGCTGCTTTGGCAGCCCTTTTAGATTAAAAAATTAGTACTGGCACTTCGCCTTTTATTGCTTTGGTGGGAATATACAGCTCCCAAAAAGTAGTGGGCTAGTACCCTGCTGCCATGCAAAAAATCTGACCGGACCTCTTCCTCATAGCCGTCGTGATCACCTTCGTTGAGGATTTCAAAGGAACAAGTTGGCATGATACTTGTTGGTACGACCGCCAAAATAATTGCCCCTGCCATATTTCTATCGCCTGGGAGGAAGAACAGGACCATCCACGCGCCTTCGATAAGAAGCATGGTTAAATGGTCTACATGGCAGTCTCAAATAGTATCCAATTTGAAAATCGTGTCTCCTATGTACTCGCCTTCAATCACATGCCAGATTCTGGTGTCGATTAGCCGATGATTGACACACCTCCAAATTGGCTTACATGACTCAAATCTGAATGCCTCGTTGAAAATCAGCAATCACGTGGAACATTTTTAATAGGCGGAGCTTAATGAGATAGATAAATTGTTCTCATGCATTGTGCCTACGACATAGGCATGCTCTTATCAAGTTTCCTTGATGGTGGAGATGGAGAAGGGGAGACGTGGAGCTCCAGAATCTAAGGACCGCGAAGAGGATTATCCACATCGACCGAGAGTAGAGAAGCTATGATGCCCGTGGAGGCCTCCGCGTGCTCTCTCAGAGGAATATGCAGCAGCTGTCTATTTCCAATCTTCAACAGCACATCGATGTATCTTCTCACTAAAGGGTGACCTTGTGGAGCCATCACGTCTGGTTCATAGACACGAGCTCCCTTTCTTCCTCTTGGCTTGAGTCCTATCGGCAGGCAGGGCAACTTTGGCTTCAATTCCACAATCGCATCAGGAATCCTCAACCAAAAACACTCCACGCACTATTTTTTTGGACGGAAGAAGGGCCTTGAAGTGTCCCAAGAGCTGCACTAATTATCAGCGGTGATATTACAGGTTGGAAAAGGACTTGAGAAAAAGAAATTACAACTCAGTCCTTCAAGTTTGAAAGAAGGACCCTAAACTGAGAACTTGAATCACAATTGGGTCCGAACAGTGGGGGGAAACCCTTTTTCGGAATTGGGTCCGAACAGCGGCTCCAGCTCAGATGCGATCTAGTGACACCGAGAAGGACACCTGCTTGGGGCAAAGCATGTATGTTTCTTTTTTGTTGGCCAATCGCGCATCCAAGATGGATCAAATGATTGATGATCACAATACTTTGTTCATTCGTTTGATGTGATCCATTCAATCAAATGTCCATAGGAGACTACATAAATGCGGGCCAGACATAAGATGGATTGGCAATAGACTTTGTTCATTCGTTTGATGTGCACATCGATGTGGGCCAGCCAAAGGCTTCGTTTAAGTGATATCGATGCAAAAGTGCACTGAAAATGAGCGAACACTGAGATGCATAACATGCAAAATAAGTAGGAACGCATGACCGGTCCTCAAATGCATGCATACCACACTTTACCTATTCAACCATGCTGGGCATGTATGTCAGCCAGCTAACCAGCTGCAATGCATAGGTATGGCTTGATACTCTACTGCTATATAAGGTCGATTCACCACCCAAAAGAGTGAACCAACCTACTTAGTCACCCCCTTAAGACAATGCTGACACAAGCAGCTTGTGTGCCATGGGCTGTGGCCAACAAGTGTCCAAATTAGCTTGAGCGTTCGGAGATTGGAGCAAACGAAACTACAATCACATCTCGATCGAAGCTATACAATCAGACGATTGTACATAAGTGTAGTTACACTCAATCATATCTCAAAGTCGTCCAACTATATAAAACACAATGTAGTTGTTGTACACGGATGGAGGATCTAGGCATGAAATCACAAACGTTGTAGTGGAGGTCTGAATTATGTTGAGCAAGGTTATTCAGTTGAGCCTCGTAAATTTATACTTACACTTGAATGTGGCTTTTGCAGTGGGCCTGGTCTATGGTTTGGCCATGCTCAATGCTTCAACCATCTTCGGTGCTTAATAGTATATGTGAGACAACTCATCAAGATTGTTTTGAAAACAAATCGGCTAGATCTCCTGCTGAGCAATGGAAATGTTAACTTGTCATCATTGTGCAACGTTTTGAACACATTATCAATTATGTATCGAATATATATTGTGTAATTGTTTGACACTGTCGTTTATTATGTCAATCCGATTTGGCTGGGGGCTTCTGAAAGTGATAGATGTAAATACAATGATACTTCTAGTCTAAAAAAATAGTGTTGCTTTTCCTAGATGGCTTCTCGATGCATTTTCAGCTTTTGAAAGTGACAAGATCCATCTTTATCTCCATGCTCAAATGCATCTACGACCAGCTAATCCATAAGGTCCATGAGGATTAAAATCGAGCCCCTCTTACAGTATTTCCAACCACTACTAGTGCAATCGATGTCTAACCAAGCAATCTACAGAATTGTTAACACGAGAAATAAGAATAAGAAAAAAATGCTTTTAAACTAGATCAACTTCCGATTTCTCTGAAAGCCCACCAAATGAGGGAAAAAAAGACCAGGATTCTTAAGCACAAAGGGGATGGATGTACTGCAACAATGCTTCTTTTTTTTCCCATTTGCTGGCAACACACTAATGCCGCTTTCCCAACAAAGTGGTAAGCCAACTAGCATAAAACGGGAAACTGGGAACACCTAACTAGTAATTAGTATACCTAAAACAATGCACCTAACATGCAGTTTGCTGTCCATGTCTCTCAACGCAATATAGTAGGGGCACATCAGCTGAAGGAGAGATTTAGGTACCTAATTTGTCTTGCTTGAAGCAGAGGAGATCCAACTCATAATCGTAATGGACAATCCCCAAGGGTCAACAAACTGAACTTCAGGAAGCATGTTACCTGCATTTGGATGGCAAGTAGACAATTTTCTTGTGACATAATGCACATCAGGGTGGCCAAAAGCGGCGAGTGCACTTGCCATGAAGCTAAATGCATTTACGGTAATTTAGCACAGCAGGTTACAACTTGATCGCATCGGTTGAGCAGGCATTTAGGGGTGCGATCAACCTAACAATGGGCTAGCTTTTGTTGGTGCCAAATTTCCAAATGCATATGGGTTGTGCATGTATAATAATGAATCTAGAAATTGAAGAGAGTCAGACGTAGGACATATAAGAACACAAAGGTAATCTGAAAATATTGTTGGATTACTTCATCATCCATGCTGACAACTTCACATTATTATATGTCGTAGTCCCATTGACCAGTTTTAAAATTTACTGGGTATGAAAAACAAATGCTTCGTGTGATTATCTGGACATGTAACAAGTAGTAATATTCTCACTAAGTTAAATAGAACTCCTATATGACGCTCATTCCGGCAAATTGCCAAAGAAACACAAGTGGAGATGTGATGGACCGTCTTAACTAGACGCAAGGTCTTGGGGCTGTTTTCTGTCTGCTCTGGTGATTTCCCTTTTTCCTCTACCTTTCACAGGTTTTCTTCTTGTCATTCTATTTAAATCCAAAAAAAACTAAATAATCAATATTTCGTGAAATTTAAAATTTGAGAAAAATTTCTAAAATACATGAAGTTTTTCTAAAGTACACAAGCATTTTCTTAAATAACACGAACATTTTCTTATAAAAACTAGAAATATCAAATTAAAAGATTGCAAATATTTTTCTAAAATTTCTCATCATTTTGTAATACTTTGAAGATTTTAAATTTATTTGAATTTTTCAAAATTCACGCACATTTCAAAAATAACTGACATTTTTTAGTTCTTGTTTACATATATTTTAAGCCTATCTAACTATTCAGCAGAAGGTTTTTCACCAAAACACTGGATGGAAAATTGGAAGAGAAGAAACAAAGGAAGGAAATTTAGCAACGAAGTTCGCAGGTGTACAACGTGAGGCTTGTGCGATTTTCAACTATATGACGCACTTGGCGAAATATAGTACGAGTCTATTTAAAGTACGTATGCAGCATAGATCCCCTATTTGGGGACATGTGTGTCGAATCAAAAATCACTAATTGAGGATTACTCCTTCCAAAGATCACTCCCACCTCCTCAGGTTGTGAAAAGCGGCACGCTGTATGTGTGCCACTTGTCGCAACCTGAGAGTTCATTCAAAACATTTTATCTCTTAGACCGTGCGTTCGAATCTCAAACCGTTTTCACCGTTGTATTCCTCGCATCAAGATCTTTAAAACTAGACCCCATGTTGATAGATTTTTTTTTGTTTCCGAGAGGCGTGACCATGCCTCTCGCGGAAGCAAATCCGTGCCTCTCATGAAAGAAAAAAAAACCACATTTTTGAGAGGAACAGCCGTGTCTCTCACGGAAGCAAAACTGTGCCTCTCGCGGGAGCAAAACCGTGCCTCTCATGAAAGAGAAAAAAAATAAGAAAACATCTTTTTTCCGTTTCAGGGAGGCACGGCCGTGCCTCTCGCAGAAACAAAATTGTGCCTGCCACAGAGGAAAAAAAAGGAAACGCGTACTTTTTGTGCAATTTCTTTGTCGGTAAGCTAAGAAAGACCAATGAAAAATCAAAACAAAACAAAAAAAGAAAAAAGACATCTAAAAGGCCGAAAACGCGTGCAGAAAAATTAAAATAAAAATCCAGAGGGAGCAACCAGAGCGTGATAGATGGCAGTTACTGGAGAAACAAGAGGCACTTGTTTCTTGCCCTAGCTTCTATAAGCTTCTCCTGAGGCTTCTATAAGCTTCTCCCGAGGCTTGGACGGAGATGGTGACGTCGCCACGGCGAGCGAGACGTTGATGCTGTAGTCGAACATGCACCGATAGACACCATCTTTTGCAAGGTCGGGCACTGATGCAACAAGCCTTCCTTGCACTCGCCACAAGATGTTGTGACCATGGCCAGCAGGGAGACACAAAATTGTTGATGCACAACCACCGGCTAGAAGGTCTGCCCCGATGTTGCAAGCCCAGTCGTCACTCTCTCACAACGCTGCTACAGCCTAGGCACGAGTGCTTAAAGGGCATTCAACAGTGATGCAGGGACATCCGCGTGCACTTCTGTGAGAATGGTGTAGCTACAGCATGTAGCGTGCGAGGGTGCTGCCACGGATTGCGGCTGCAAGCTTGCCACCTGAGGTGCTACACCCCGCAAACATGGGAACCGGTGATGTCGCGACGACCCCGATCGGCGTCCGCCATGCTACGAGGGGTGCCGGTGGTTTCCAATTGGGTTGTTGTGGCCAGTGTTGCAGCCGATGCTGTAGGAGGTCACCAGTGTTGCAGCGATGCCGGTCCGGTGGGAGCAGCAGCCGACCTAACCATCAAACCATTGGACTGTTTCCTTTGATGGTGTATACGCATTCGTGTGTGTTGTATGTATGTTGTACGTGCGGGCCAGCCACGTGCTCATTTCATTTACTAGAGACTAATTCAAAAGTGCACTAAGGAAAAAAAATGATAGACCAATGACATGCATGACAGGCAAAAAAGCAAGAGACATGCATGACCTAGCCAGCTGACTAGCCATTCCCCTCGTATATAAGTACTCCCTTCGTCCCAAAATTCTTGTCGAGGGAGTATATAGTTGGCTGTTCTATTAACTCACCATCCCTTGAACACGAAACTGTCTAGTTAGCCATCCCAGCTTGAAGACGAAACTGTCAGGAACAAGCTCGTGTGGTATGCCCATGGATAACAGGTGCTCATATTATGTTGAGCATAGGAGATTGGAGCAAACCAAATCACAATCACATCTCATGACAAAAGGACATGGCGTTTGTACCTGTGCTTCAATGTAGTCATACATAGATCAACGATCATTGTCAACCTAGCTACGTTTGCTTGTCAAATCATATGTGTACTGGTGGATGTGTAATTGGGTTAAAAACACCGGCAAGAGAAACTACTGTGCCAAAACCAAACAAGGAAAGGAAGGATTATTCAATTCGAGTGAAGTGCATCATAGGTCCTCAAACTATTTCAAAGGTGTCATGTAGGTCTTCGAACTATGAAAATCGTCATCCAGATCCTCAAAGTGTAATATGTGTGTCATCCTGGTCCTCAAAGTATTTCAAAGGTATCATGTAGGTCCTTGAACTATTTCAGAGGTGTCACATATATACACACTTATTACACTTCAAGGACTTTGAGGATCTAGATGACACTTTCCTAAGTTTGAAGACCTACATGACACCTTTGAAATAGTTCGAGGTACCTTGTCAATTTAGCTTGGAGCAGAGGAGATCCAACTCATCATCATTATGGACACTGCAGAGGGGTCAACAACATGATTCCTTATTGTGATTACCTAGCTAGTTATACGTTTTCCACTATATATATATATATATATATATATATATATATATATATATATATATATATATATATATATATATATATATCCATCTGTACCATGTTTGAATAATAATTGACATGTTGTAAATATTTGCAGAAACTATGGAGCACTCCCGAGACGAAGAAACAGAAGCGATATTGGGGGACATAATCGCAAATGGAAGGGATGAAGTTGCGTCATTTCTCCTCGACACCGTTGGTCAGCTGGAAGAACTGGGTGAAGAAGAGGGCTATGTTCATGATGGCTTCGGACCATTAATGCCGGTACAAGAAGAGGACTATGTTCATGATGGCTCCGGTGACACAATGAAGGTACAAGAAGGAGACCGTGCTGACTGCTCCAGTGACCGAACCGAGCCCGACCAGGTATATATATATTAGTTAAGCTCGTGCTGACTAGTTAATTGATGCTTCCATTGTTTTGGTATATGTACACATATTAATTACTCTCGTCTTTCTTCCTTATAATTTCTAGCCCTCCGGATCGAGCACAACTTCGGTAAGGAGACGAGGCCCGAAGAAAAAGTTGATCTCGGATGAAAAGTTTGAGATCATAGAAATCGCGCCCGACGCGAACCGATTGAACCCATCCGGACAAGGAAGGCATTTTTTGCTCAGTGTGGGGTACTTGTTAGGGACAAGATCCCGATCAGCATCCAGCAATGGTATAAGCCTAAGGAGGAAGACCCTGAGGTGTCTTATGTCAATGATATGCAGAAAGAATATCTTTGGACTGAGCTGAAGGCAAATTTCACCCTATCGCCAGAGGAGGATCCGAAGAAGCCAGTTAAAGAGCAATTAATCAAGTCTTGTGCTCTTAAGAAGATGGCAACCCTAATGAGGAGGTGGAGGAAAGAGCTGAACCAGTTTGTCGAAAAAAAGACACCAGAATTCATTGGCAAATATGAGAAGATCAAAGATCACTGGCCCGCATTTGTGGTCCACAAGACATCAGAAAAGAGTAAGAAGATGTCGGAGACAAACAAGAAAAATGCTGCGAAGAAGAAGCTTCACCATCGCACGGGGTCAGGTGGCTACCTCAAAGCCCGGCCTAAGTGGTCCAAGGCTGAGCATGATCTGCTTGAAAAAGGAATCGAACCAGAGACAATGTACTGGCCAGACCGTTTCCGGACTTGGTTCTTCGGGGCTGGCGGAACCTTGGACCCTGTAACAGGGTTGTGTCGGTGGACGGACGAGCAACTCGAAATACCAGTCAAGAACCTTTGACACTATATTGATGCAGCGCAGCGAGGGACGTTCCTCCAAACAGGGAGAAGGACGAGCTCACAATGGCCCTTGGGAATCCTGAGCACCCTGGACGGACACGAGGCACGCCAGGCTCCATTCCGTGGAAGGTTGGTTTTCCGGACGCAGGGGGTTACAAAACCCACGAGAGGAGGAAGAAACTGGAGCAGGACCAACTGCAAGCGCTGCACGAAAGGGTAATGGGGCTAGAGGATCGAGAAGAGGAACGAGAAGCAGCAGATCGCAGCAAACGACCTACCGAAGCTTCCCCCGAAGCTACCCCGCCATCTCAGCGGAGAAGCAGCGTGGCTTCCACCGAGCTGCTTCAGCCGGAGCATGTCTTGACGGCTCCTGCCAGCTATCCCGTGGATGGTATCAAGGAGTCTCAAAATTGCCACATTATGGCGCGATGGATGAATTTGAAGGTCAAGGCGGCTGTTGGCCAAGTTTATCCTAGTGGACCCGGCACAACTTATCACTGTCAGCCGATTCCAGAAGGATATGCTAAGGTGATGGTGGATGAAATAACGGAGGGATTTGAGGACCTCCCGCTTGAGCACCCTACCGGTGAAGGGGAGACTAGGCTAGGTTGTGCTCTGAAGACTCCATGCCTATGGCAGAAGGAGCTCATCAACCTTCTGAACTGGACGCCTCCGCCTCTTCCTCCTCCTCCGGCGAGTCAGGGCACTCCGCCTCCTCCACCGCCTCCTCCTCCGGCGAGTGACGATCAGGGCACGCGTGGCGGCACTCCGCCTCCTACGCCGGCGCGTGGCGACACTCCGCCTCCTACGCCGGCGCGTGGCGACACTCCGCCTCCTTCTTCGCCTGCGCCGGCGCTCCCGAGAAGCCAGCAGCCTCCTCCTTCTCCGCCTCGCCAGCAAGGGCGGAAGAGACCCGCCGCCGCCCCGGCTGCTCCGGCGCGTCGTACTCCTTCTCCTCTGCCTCGTAAGCAAGCACGAAAGAAGACAGACGCCGCAGCCGCTCCGTCTGCTCCGGCGTCTAGCAGCACAACCAGAGGCGGGAGGCAATACAAATACGGTCCATCTCTCTAGCCACTAGAGAAGTTACCGTACGAGAGGTCCGAGGAGGAAAACGATACGATTGTGCGGACCCACGTGAAGGAGTTGTTTGAAGGGGTGAAAGCAAAGAGACATCCACCTCCGGAGGAGAAGGTAGATCCGGTGAAAGCAAAGCGCATTATCGATGCCCCGAGGAAACCACCAAAGGCTCCGCCGAGAATCAACTATGAGCGCATTACTGAACAGACATATCTCCAAGCCCAGCGGTCGGGAACTACTGTCAGTGCTAAAAGGTCAAAAGAATGAGCAAAAGGGAAAAAATTGCCCATCTCGGCGAACAAGCACAGCAATCGTGCTCCCCACTCAATGTGTCTAATGCTCCGGGGACGGTGGCCGGTTATGGCAATCTTGAAGAGTACCTTCCTAACGATGCACTTCCTGATTTCCTGGAGGTGGACGTAACACAGATACGAGTACGGGAAGCCTCTCGTCAAAGATGAAAAATCTCTGACAACAATGATGCGAAGATTCCATAATTGGTACATGGAAACCTGTAGAGAGTCTGAGGGTACGAATGCTTTGTATCTGCATATTAAAGAGGAGCATGACCTCGTTACAAATGATCTGTTGACTGTTCCATTTGATGAGTTCTTCGCGTTCTTCAATCAAAAGGCCCTCGATAAACTAATCGTCTTTTGCTACTGTCTGTAAGTACTATTTCTGTCATTAAGTGTCTATATATAGCTTGGCTCTTTCATTTCATGTATTTATAATTAATTATCCTCAATATATTATGCAGATTGAAGATCGTCGAGTGCAAAAAACAAGAAATTTATGATATTGGGTTCATTAACACAAATATCATAGATGAATTTCTGGTTAAAAAGGACATCAAAGAGGCCGAGGACAACGTGCTACAATCGTTGATCAAAAATCAAAACAAAGATACCATACTCTTTCCTTACAACGGCAAGTGAGTGTTACTGTCGTGTGCATATTCGTTTTCCTTTATTACTCGAGCGAGGTTATAATAATGTAATTGATGAGTTATGCATGCGTTTGCAGGTACCACTATATTCTTCTGGAGATTAAGCTTGAGCGTGGACTAGTAACCGTCTTAGACTCGAGACGGAAAGATCGCAAATCCTATGCGGACATGACTGAAATGCTCAGCAAGTAAGTTCAATCGATCATTATCGCACCATATCGGCAACTTTTTGTTCATTTCCTGATATCTCAAGTAATAATAATTATTTTCTTTGTCTTGCAGGGTTTGGAAACAGTTCATCGCACAAGATCCGGGACTGCCGAAGGAGCTGCGATATACATACCTGAAAGTAAGTACTATTGGCTAGCTAGTTGCGCGCATCTCCCGTTGATTCTGTAGCTATACTTTCATCAATGCCATTTATAATGCTTCATTATCAGTTTGATTGACCTCTATTTCTCGTAAAGTGCTTGTGGCAGGAAGAAGCGAATGATTTCTGTGGATACTACGTGTGCGAGTTCATCCACAACGCGACTTTAAAAAACAAGCGGGGCTACTCTCAAAGACAATATGAAGTGCGTAAGCAATAATATTCGTAATTTCATTTTATTACACCATCATTTCTGTTGAGTTTCATTCATATATATGTATTAGTTAACCCCTTATTCAAATTAGACGTGGCAGATGCGGAATGAACTCCTAGAACCAGATCGCATGAAAGGAATTCAAGAGGAATTGGCGGGGTTCTTTCTTGACCACATCATCAATAAAGCCGGAGAATACCATGTGGAAATTGATTTCAATTGCTATGGGATTGTAATTAAGAGATCTTATACATATTGTACATGTATGTAGCCAGTAGCGTCAGATACATGATATACGAAAACTTGTTGTTCGACCAATCTCTCGGAGAAGGAGAGGTCGATCGATCACTTCTCTCGGTATGCATGACGAACTTCTGTACTGAATGGTTCTCTTGATCGCTTATGTATATATATAGTACGTAGCGTCGACCAAGCACGGACATAAGAGAGGACACTTCTCTCTATTAATTAGCTAGCTAACACAATATATGAAACACCTAAATTAACCCTCCAAAACCCCCAAACCCCCCCTCCTTTCAAAAAAAATAACAAAAACCCCAGCCACTGGAATGCTGACGCGTGGATGCCTTTTGGTCCCGGTTGGTACCACCAACCGGGACCAAAGGCCCCCTGACTGGGCTCGGCGCACAGGGCCACATGAAGGAACATTGGTCCCGGTTCGTGTTTGAACCGGGACTAATGGGTGGAGGTATTAGTAACGACCCATTAGTCCCGGTTCATGAACCGGAACTAAAGGCCTTTACGAACCGGGACTATTAGGTGTTTTTCTACTAGTGGACCTAGCCAGCTGACCAGTCATTCCCCTCGTATATAAGTATAGCTGGCTGTTCTATTAACTCACCATCCCTTGAACACGAAACTGTCTAGTTAGCCATCCCTTGAAGACAAAACTGTCAGGAACAAGCTCGTGTGGTATGCCCATGGACAACAGGTGTAGGAGCTTGGAGCAAACCAAACCACAATCACATCTCAGGACGAAAGGACGCGGCGTTTGTACCTGTCCTTCAATGTAGTCATACTTAGATCAACGATCATTGCTAACCTTGCTACTTTTGCTTGTCAAATCTTATGTGTACTGGTGGATGTGTAATTGGGTTAAGAACACCGGCAAGAGAAACTACTGTGTCAAAACCAATCAAGAAAAGGAAGGATTATTCAGTTTAGTCCGTACAGTAGCTTATACATCTTTGTGGAAAACTATAAGTCTCGAAAATATATTTAGATTTGAAAAACTGAGATGTAGCATCTGTAAAAGATTTGCTTTGTGAATTGTGACCTGCCACCATATTAGCTTGGTGTATCAGGGCTAACCCTAGGCATCCGTGTTGTTCTCAATGCTTCGCCGATGGGTTGTACAGTGGTTACCATTTCTGAGCCTTTTTGGGAAACAATTGAGGATTGATTTGAGAACAAATCGATTAGATCTTCTGCTCGGCTACATAATGTCCATTTATCAAATATTGTGCAATGTTTCGAATCTATCCTCGAGTACTTGTCAAGTACTATCAAGGCACATACGGGTACAACAACCCGATCCTTGCTGTGACGTGACTTTGTGACAGGGCGGATATGGAGTCACGAAGTTGTAGGCCACTTTTGCATCCGAGCTAGAACCAATATTGATCATCACATTACTCTCTTTGTGTGATGGAATCTACATTCATGCTTGTTGCATGTAGGTGTGGGAAATACATACTTAGTTTGTTTACGAGACACAAATGCAAAAGGGGACTAAGAAAATGAATGATCAATGCGATGATGCAAGACAGATTGACCGGCAAAGCAAGCAGACATGCATGGCCGGTGCCCAAATGTAATGCATTCGGTTAATTCAGGTAAAGTGCATGTATAGTATGTTATACATATATACCTTATTAATGGGAACATCTGGCCCGGCACGCTAGTTAAATGTATAGTATGTTATAGCACTGATGCTATATAAGGTGTCACAACGCAAAGTCTCTTTTACCGGTTCAGGTAGCTACCGGTGAAGCATCGATCAGTCATTTTGCTCGTGATTCGTGCTATGGTGGCCCACATCCAATGTATAAGAGTGTATTTGTGGCAGCTAATGTTTTGTATATAGTCAAATCAATGTCAGATGAATAGTGTCCATGCCAATACTTTTTGCAGTGGGATGTACGTATGCATGCAATGTCTCTCCCCTCTCCCTCTTCCAAACAAATCCATGCATTATATTTTTGTTTACATATTTGGATGGCCAGTATTTTTTTACAGTAATGCTCTATGATTTAAATTTTTTCATATATTCAAATTCCTGAACATAAAATCTTTAGAATAAGACCAATCTTGAATATATTTAAACTAGTTTAATTTTTACTATTTCAATCATATCAAAATATTAGTTTCACTCATTTCAAATTTCAATTTTCAAAATAGTTGAAACCACTTTTCTGAATATAGTTTTCTTAAGTTGTTGAAACCAGTTTGTGTGAAATTGATTAATTCAAATACATTGTACCAGAAAACTATGAGATGTGAGATTTCAAATCTATGAAATTGAATGATTCATTGTGTGAAATCGAGTTTTTCAAATCCATCATCCAAATCTCCCATCCCGCAAATCCATGGCTTTTATTTTCTCTTTTACATTTCCAATCGTTTATATATTTTAAACCGTAATTCCGTTTTTGAAACATTTTATATATTTGAGCTCATGTTTTCGTTTTTGAAACATTTTATATATTTTAAACCGGAATCTGTCATCCGGAATGAGTGAAAATATGTGAAATATGGTAACAAGTGAAATCAATTTTTTGAAACAAGTGAAATATGATATTCCATTTGAGTGGGTGCAATATGTTTTCTAAATTTAGTTTCTTGAAATATTACATTTCTAAAATATTACATACCAGCATTTTCATTTGAGTGAGTGTAATATGTTTTCTGAAATTAGTTTCTTGAAATCATTGTTTGAATGACCGAAATCATTTTGGAAATGAGTGAAACCTAATTTTTGAAACGAGCAAAAGCTGTTTTCTGAAGCGAGCAGATTTGTTTTTTGAATTGAGCGATATCGGGGTTTTGAAATACTTGAAATGAGTTATTCGAAACGAGTGAATCAAATGAGTGAAGTTTGTTTTATGAAATGATTTAAGTTTATTTTTATTTGACATATACGAACTTCTTGAAACAAGATTTTTTTATTTGTAATGAGTTAAATTAGCTTTTGGAAATTATTGTAACAACTTTTTCTTTCAATAGAAACAACTAAAATCAGTTGTATCAAATGAGTGAAATCATTTGTTTGATGAAATCAGTTTCCTGAAATGTGTGAAATAAATTTTGGAATGAGCGAAACCCATCATTTTGAATAGGCCTAAATCCATCTTTTGAGAGTGAGTGAAATATGCTTTTTCAAATGAGTGAATTAGCAAAACTTCCAAAAACACTTTTATGAAATAACGTAACAATCTTATGTTTTGTGAAAGTGATTTCAATGATTATTGAAATATATGAAATAAAAAAGGTACTCCGAATATATCCAAAATTGATCTTCATCCGAAGATCTTGTCACCACGATTTCAAGTATATAAGAAATTTCAAAAATGAACATTTGGCTTAAAACATATCAATCATTTAAAAAAGGAAGATGAAATAAAATGCATGTCATTATGTGGGGAGAAACAATGCATGCATGTGTAGTCACTCTGCATGGTTATGACTCAGGACGTACTCTCTCTCTCTCTCTTCTCTGGCAAAAAGCTGACATGCAGGATGTATTTTCGAGTATTGTTGTTGGAAAGGATTCCCTTGTTTATACCTAACCAGCTGCACCAATCTTGATGAATTTAAGGAACGATGGATTCTCCACCGGTACATACCGGTTCCTGTAAAAAAACTTAGTCGGGTGTCACAAGAGAGAACCAACCTGGTTAGCCAACCAGCCCTTGAAAACACATCTGTCACAAACAAGCTCGTGTATCACCAACAAGTGTCCAAATTAACTAGTGTGGGAGATTGGGGCAAACCAAACCTCAATCATATCTAGAAGTGGAGTAGTGTTGTAGTTGTACATATACAAGCGTCAGCTTCTTCACCTGGTGGGACACAACGACAGCCCCAATTCCAGCCAGCTGCGCAAAGGTACAAACTCATTGATCATCCTCGCAGCTTGGACCACCGGGAAGCACCGGAACGCCCGTGATCTTCGACGGCACGACCCCCTCCCATCGCCATCTCACGGAAACCGTCAAGCTAGAGCGCGCGCGCTGGGCTAGGGCCGGCGCCAAGGGACTTGACAGAATTCTCCATGTAACCTGACCCTATTTCTTTGAGGCTGAGCAACCTCCCCTTCTCCTCTTATGCGCTCTTGTCACCGCCATCTAGATTTGTACAGTTAGTAGGGTTGCACACATGTACTTCAACTCTCTTTTCTACCTATCAATGGAATGATACACAATCTTTGCGTATTTGCAAAAAAAAAAAAATTATGGTGGATGCCTGAATTTAGTCGGGGAAGCTTATTTAGTCTAGGTCTAGTATGTCGTTTGTAGATCTCCCCACAAAACCAAAATGATTGTTTTGGAATCAAACTCACTAGATCTGTTGAACAGTGCAATATCAATTATCGTTATTGCGCAATGTTTTGGACTCATTGCCATTTGTGAAGTATCTATCAAATAGATATGGTGCCATCTTTGTATCCATAGTCGATTATGTTGATCCAATTTTGATAGAGGCTTATTAAAGGAACAAATGTAAACAATACAGATGCTTGCCACAAAAGGAAAACACTGCTGCTTCTTTTTAATGCTTGATACATTCCCATCTTCTGAAGATGACGAGATCCATTTTTTTTTTGCGTCTAGAAGATGACGAGATCCTTATGTCCATGTTCAGATGCATCTACAACCAGCTTATTCTGAGAAGGTCCCTATGTATTAAGTTGGAGCTCTATTTCCTGTACTTACCTACCAATTCTAGGGCAATAGATGTCTAAGCGAGTAATCTATAGAATTGTCGGCCTGAGCAACTGGAAAGTAAATTGCTTCTAAACTAGATTAACTTCCCATTTCCCGGAAGGCCCACTAATTGAGAGAGAAAAGAAGGCTCAAATTCTTAAGGACAAAGGGACAGATGTAATGCTGCTTGTATTTCTTCAACTAGACAATACCCCGCGCGTTGCAGCATGTAGGTAGTGTAATAAACAATTTGAAAGAGAGGGGCACGCGGCAAGGAGAAAAAAAGTAAGTCTCGTCATGCCTCGTTGTTGGCCATATCTCGGCACCGACGCTGTCCACGGCCACAATAAAATCGGTGCCATCGTCTTCCCACACAAACATCAGAGTCCGAACCTCTAGGTATGTGCAGTTGTACAGT
Organism: Triticum aestivum; assembly: GCF_018294505.1. NCBI lineage: Eukaryota > Viridiplantae > Streptophyta > Magnoliopsida > Poales > Poaceae > Triticum > Triticum aestivum. The sequence continues at coordinate 692,382,975 of NC_057813.1, forward strand.
ACCCACGTTGATCTGGGTTCTGCGGAAGAGATCGAGCAAAGGAAGAAAAAATCATGAATCCTCGCTAGGTGACGAGGTTGTTGCTATTTATTAGAAGAACTCATCTGAGAAGGACATGTTATGAGGGAATGAAGCGATGCCTTCAACTGTTACTCCTAGATTGTTTTCGTGCAGAAGTTAAATATCAATGAGATAATGCGTATGTGAACAGTCAACCGTTTCTGCTTCTTCTTACTTGCCTTTAGTAAACTGAAGCAAAGAAAAAAAAATGAAAACATAAGTGATGACATGGCGGCACGGTAGAGGAGGGAAATTCGGCAGTTTAATTGCATGCTTGCTGATATGGCATGATAGGCGAGTTGGCATGTGTGCATGTCAAGATAAATAGAGTAGTGGGGATAACTCTCTCTCCGCAAGTTGCTGATGTAACTTTGTTAAAAAAATGCGTACATAGTTGCTAAAATAACTATATCTAATGAAAAGAAATTATAAGTTTAAAAAAATAAAAAGTGTTTAAAATAGAATAAAAACTTTTGAACTACAGTTAAAATATCATTTCAAACAAAAAATGTGAAGGACCTAATATGAAAATATGAAGTGGCAGTGTTGTATGCATAGATTAATGCAAAAATAATCGCAATTTGTAAGTTAAATGCATGACTCGCTTATGTGGTAGATTTTATTTGGCCTATTGGGAGAGAAGACTTAAATGAATTGCTTAGTGGGATGTTGAGGTGGACACTTTCCATGTTGGGAGAATTGGGACCATCTTCTTAAGAATGTAAGATAACATGGTGATGCTGCTTATGTCCACTTTGCTTTATCTATCAAGAATCTGAATTAAAATCATTTTCTGCGAGAAAACTTCCAATCTATTCATCAACTGTCATGGGATTACAAAGAACATCAGAAATAATAAAAACTAGCAGTGCGTCCCGCGCATTTGCGCGGCTAGACTTGCGATGTCTTCCTTTTTTATTCCCTTTACTTACTATACATGCTTTTAATTGCTGCTTTTTTGTAAATGTCAATAAATATCATTGGACATTGATGACTATCTATTAAGTGCATAAGGTTAGCAACCAGAAATTGGTATGCAATAGGTGTAGAGTATATAACATCTCTTTTTATTATTATTATTTTAGATCTCTTTTGTGAAGCATTGCGTACATCTATGCATGCATAGATGAATGCACGTGACAACATGACGGTCCGATATACTTGCACGTACATGCAAATCTCAGCCATTATTATTTTAATCAAATATTACAAATAATATTTGAATATGTGAAAAATATGATAGCTTATTTGTCTTTTTTAGTAATATAATAGAAGATATATAACCACCAAACATGTGTTTCTCGTACACATTTGTGTGGCCATGCTACATCATTTTGTCGATTTCTATTTGTATGCACCTTACCACATGTCCGAGTGATAGACTCCTAGGCACGTTTTAATTAGTTAAATTTCATGCTTAAATCAAACAACTATTTTTTCACTACATAAGATGTATTTGCTAACATTAGTTAATGTCAATTTTTACATGGAATGTGAATGACGCAATGAATATATTTTTTATTCGATGCGTTGCTGATGTCACTATTGAGGTCATCACCTGAATAGACTAGATCATAAAGGCGCGCTTTGCCGCGCCTGTCCCTTAATGGAAATATAGATGCAGGCTTTAAAATTGTTGACAAATATGCCTTCACAAGCTTTCCCTGGTTCAACCTTAGTAAGCTAAAATGGTTTGAACCATATTTTAAAATAATAATCAGTGTCGGCTAATCAATACTACAAGGGGAGGAGAGTCATACTAATAACACCCAAAAGAAACCATGACCATGCTTCTATAGATCGAACAGAGGATGTCAAAATGTTGTGGAGGGGCATAGCTCACGTCGTGTAACTGTCCCTTAATTTCCATGCTTATGTCCTTTTAGTCAGTCAGGAAATACCCACAACTGCAAGTTCTTGATTAATCTCCAATGTCTAGAATGAGATATTAATCAAACAAGAGCACATCTGGCAAATGAAAATTGGCAATAGAAGGGAATATTTGCAACTACTACAATATCACACATGGAATAATCAGGAAGTGGGAGAATACCTTCAGACATTGCCTCCGATGCAGGCATTACATAATTCACCTGGAGATGAGCAATGCAGTGCGAGCCTAACCATTATGCACCAATAGTGGCTGACACGATAAGCAACGTGGAAGCCGGCAAGCAATCAACATCTACCAGATCTTACCACACTCAACAGTCAACACACATAATTTCTTATCACCTCAGATACTTGCTAGGTTATAGAATTGAACACAGCAAATCTCTCTCTCTCTACTCAAGATCACATGCTTAACAGCATCATGATGAAAGGCAAATGGTATTCCAGCCCCCTAACTTCCGTATCAATTTATAGTAGAATTCGTTGATTTATTTTCCAATTCTCCATCCCAACAGGAAAAATAGACATGATCCAAGAAAACCAATATAAGCATGGAACTCACAAAAGAAAAAATGAGTAACGTTTAACGGGGCAAGATTTCTTCTCAACGGACTGCAAAACGAGGGCTCAAACCAATCAGTATGTGATTCCATAGCAATCCAATTAAATTGTATGGGGAGATGTATTTACCTATGAAGCTCAGATTAGTGACGACGCATGTCAGCTTCAGTTATGGAATGGGAACTGATGCGTTGTACAGCTGCAACGCGTGGAGGCGGATGCAGGAGAAGTACAGCCGGCGATGGACGACGATGACGGGGGCGGGCGCCGTGCTGCCATGGAAGGGCGTTGCAAGACATGAAACTAAAAGAGAGTAAAGAAGGGGCTTCGGAGGAAGAGTACAGGAGCGTGAACAGCACCAACGCCGACTCAGTCGTGCAGCAGAAGCTTCCCGACGGCGACGGCGCATCGCGGAGGATGAAACGGCGGCGCCTCGCGTAGGAAGGAGCTCTTCGTTCGGGGGAATAGCGCTGGAACTTGGACGACCTGGCCTATTTGGCGTGCGAATGAAAGACCTGGGCCTTGGACGGCCCGTTTAAGGAGAGAAGCAGGAGCTCGTTCTACGGAGCAGCAGCCCGTGAGACGGTTCGTCGAACGTGTGTGGACGACGTGGGATGACCGAGTTGATCCGCATCGTAAGTTTGAGTGATCCAACGGCTGAGAGACGCGATTCGCTGTGGAGGCTCGTAGCTCGCCTCATTATACTGTTTCTCAATTCTCTTATGTACTGGATTGGTGCTCCACACCTAGCCGGATTGGCTTTCCACACCTAGCCGGATGCTAACAAAAGCTAATGTCAATTTCTTACATGGCATTAAAAGAAGCAATGAAAAAAATACTTATTGGATCAATGCATTTATTTTTTTATTCCATGGCATGCGGCTTGGTAGTCCCCCATGTATGTCTAGTTATTAATAAATTTATTACCTATGTACTGTATCTGTTTTTTTTTTGCGAGTATCTATTTAAAATTGCAGACCAACTATACGTTTTTTGGTCCCCAAAGAAGGATGTACGTTTTTTAACCTGCACCCACGCACTTATCAATCTTTTATTTTCTGCATGCATGCATGTAGTAATACCCACCACCAAACTTTTCTTTTCTTTTCTCGGGTGATTTCAAATAGAAAAATTAGCTTTCCTCTGAACTTGCGTGTATGTGTTGGTTTGGTACCCGTTTCGTCCTTCACGGACTCCTATTAACAGCCGGCAAACCAAGCTGTATTTTTTCCTTCGTAGTACTACATGAAGTACGTTTGATTCTTGTACTACATGGGCGGTTAAAAAGGATCTTGTATTAAATCTAAGCCGTTCAAATATCATAACTCGAAAGTGCTAAATATTCACCGTTTGTTTTCTATCGTCTTAATAATATAATAGATCGCTGCATCCTTTAGCATGTACGTGTGCGCCGTACAACTCTAGGAAATGTGAAGTCTTCGTATCCTTGTCCTAAACATACACGCCTGTACATGTCTTCGGCCTTCTTTTTCCAAAACGAAAATCTGCATCCTTTTGGCACGTACAACTCTAGGTAATCTATCTAAGCTAAAAAAAAGACTCTAGGTAATCTGGGCCGTTGGCTAACTATTACTTAATCTGGACCATTACTTTTCTATTGTTTTAAGTATATAATAGATAGATAGATAGATAGATAGATAGATAGATAGATAGATAGATAGATTACATGCGGGTCCATCGACCACCTAGCAATGACAACAAGCGCTTGAGCGAGCCGAAGGTGCACCACTGTCATCGCCCCTCCTTCATCAGAGCCGGGCAAAAATTGTTGTAGTAGGCAGACGGGAAGTCATCGTGCTAATTAAGGCCCCACGGGACAAATGCACTAGAATAGCAACCGCCGCCGATAAAGAGAAGCATAGATCGGAAAATTCCAACTTGTAGACACAGGAACGTAGACGCATCAAGACTGGATCCATGGAGATCCATCGAAGACCAACACCAACCGAATCCCTGAAGATCCGCAAGAGATACACCTCCACGCACCTTCCTACGATGTTGTATGCATCGCCGGGAGTCGCCACCGTCTCGCCTTCCTGAGCAGGACGCAAACCCTACTCAACCATAAAAGAAGACCTAAAAACAGGGATGAAGCCCTCCCACCAATAAGGTCCGGGATCCATCATGTCTCAATGGCCCAAAGGGCCCAGGAGACAAGGCGGATCAACGGCGGCGGTGGTGGGAGGCCAGAAGACCCTTGTCCGGGAAGCGTCGCTCATAGATGAGAGCTAAATGCGATCTACTCTACAAATATATAGAAAAGGGTATATTCATCCTTTGAGCGGCTCAAGCTGCACTTCAATCAATCCAGGCGAACTGGAGTCTATTTTATTGTCGAACCTATCGTACCGCAGAAGATCAACTGACACCACTCACAACCAATACAACAAATCCACATGTAAGTCCCTATATCGTCTTGCTGTCGCACCTGTGCCCAATAATCTGCACCAACTACCAGAGCACTCCTCCCGACCAAAGATATGCAGATACTCCCACATGGTCCCACTGGAAGCAGCAATCCAGACTGCCCCTTCTTGGAACAAGAAAGCAAAAGAGCCTTTCATTCTAATTAACCCTCTGTCGCTGGCAAAAAAAAACTTTACCACAAATATTGACACTCTTTAGAACACCTCGTCCTATCTTATGTTTCTTCAGTTCCACGAATAAAACAGAGACATCGAACGCTTAAATTGCGCTCACATCATAGTTTCCTCTAGTCATTTCATAATTGGATATCGTCATTGCAATATGTAATGACAACTGCTTGGTAAACAGAGGTTTGAATCGAAAAATAAATACAATTAAAAAAGATAGCTCAATATCAGCTGACGCTTTCAGATAAATTTCTCTTGAAAATTGCCCCATTAAAGCAATTGCCAAGATTTTAACAAATAGACTCAAACTTTCATATCGCTTCTGATACACGGCGACTAGAGTGGGCCTAATAAACGGTTGAATATTGTGGAAAATTTCATCTATGCAGTAGACCTAATTTACTGATGGCACAATAGAAAGGCACCTACCAAGATTTTTAAACTAAACTATGCATTTTCTCGGAAAAGTTCATTCAGCTATGCTTTTTGCTGCCTTTGCTCTCGAAGGAAACATGAACAGGATGCTCTCGCCAAAAAAAAACAGGATGAAAGTTAAGGGAAAGTAAGAGAGACGCATGCAAAGGATGATTAGTTCTGGATTGACGCTGGCCTTTTGGGTAACTTTTTTGTGATATACTCATGCACTTTAGACTTCATCATGTTCATTTGCATGTTAGTTCTTATCTGCTCATGCTTATATGTGTATACCATTCAGTTGTGGGAGCGACGAAAGCGTTCTATATATATATATATAATAACTGATTTCGTTTGCTTGAATGCATTTCAACATGGCTAGCTAGCTAGCAGTTAACCATTATGCTACACATATAATTCAAAGCTTACATGAGAGATTGGAGGATACCAATATGCATAATAGTAAGCAGGGTTCTCCCACTGTAACACAATCAAAGGTTACAGTGTGGAGGCGACACCCTTTGCGACCTAGTAGGCGAGAGGTGAAGCCGTGAAACTGTGGCTCCTCAAGTCGTGACATGGATAAGAGATGCAATTTTTATTCTTGCCGCGGTCAGGGACGCAATTGGCGCTGAGGATGCCTGTCAATGATGTTAATATTAATGTGGTTGAAAGCTTGTAAAGTCGACGCGCTACATACGTTTGGTCTTATTATGCACAGTGATGATGAGACGTATATGAGGAATGCATGCTGATCCCATGCAGATAAAGCATGGTGTTGGCTCTGATTGACAAGCAGTCATCCTATCTGTCCTGAGAGTTGTGTGCAGCCATGATGCTCTAAGGGCAACTTCAACACGGGAATGCCTTTCGTCAGCCATGGTTATCTGTTTCTGTCCGCTTGTACAGAATCCACGACCCAACGCGGTGACATATTTTGTATATCTCTCTGTTCCGCGGGGACCGATCTTCAGCCTAAACTTAGGCTGTGTTTGTGTCCCCACAGACAGGAGATGGACACGTCGCAATTCCACTCGGTGTCCACCCCAGACCCACGCGGCATTCACCCAACACTCAGCTCTTGGTCCTTTTAAATGCCATGCGTGTGGAGGGGTGGGGGGCATCCGAGCCCACTCCCTTTCCCATGCTACTCTGCCGCCAATAGAAACCCTAGGCCACCGTCGGCGCAATGCCGGTTGTGCCGACTCCTCCTAGGAGGGCGCCACGCAACCCCATTGACCTTGATACTGTTGCGGCGGGGCTGCAGGTATGTCCTTGTCGAGACGTGCCAGAGGTACAAGAGGCGGCCATCCCAATGCCTTGGCCCAATATGCACCTGGCAAGCAACTGTCACGTGAACCCGGAAAGGGTTCCAGTACAAGACATTCCGTCCTCTCGTCGCGCGTGGGTTGCGGAGTTCGTCCACCTCGAGATCTAATTTCGGATGACCTCCTCGATGACCCAACTTTCTCCGAGGATTCCCCCTACTGGGATAGATTGCTTGACAATGAAGGCAGCACGTGTGCGGCCACCGCTGACAACGAGAAAAAATAGAACATGCAAGGACACTACCACTTGGGTCCCACAAAGGCCATGGCCACCACCTCGCTGGTTTGCACGATCAGCGACTTGCCCGCTACGCGGGGGTGTAGGCCATGGCGACCGTTCTCCCTGTCCAAAAAACTAACTCGCATACGTGCTTCACGACGGCGGAGGAAGGCTACTCTTCCCCTCCTGCTGAAGCATATCCCTCCGGGGCTCATGGCAGTCTAATGAGTGGGCTGCCGGACATAGGGAAGACATATTGTGGGAATGGAGATCCGCTGTGGCCGGCAGTAGACTAGTTTTAGCCTAGTTCGATATAGTTTAGTTAAATTATTTTTGAAATGTAAAAGTTTTCCACCAGTTTGTATGAAAAGCATCTGGTTTGCATGCAATCCATCTGATTAGTTGAAATCCGGCTTGAAATGTATGCGCCTAGCTTTGGATGATTGGCTCCCGCATCTGTATCTACGGCCTGTTCTCCCTATCTGTGGACAGATGCACTGTCCGGTTTGTGGGTCCGAGTTGGAGATGCCCTAAGATCTTCGGAAACGAAGCCCCAAGTTTCAGTTCTTGGAAATTCAAGCTCAAGGAAGATCTGAACATGCTACAACATAGAATCAAGGCAAAATATATGAATTCTTTGTAACGCTGGATTAGTGCTCGTCTGGGATGATCACTTAAACCCTTTTACATATGCTTCACTAAATTGGAATTGGATGTTTTTTTTCTATTTTTTTCTTTCTCTTAAGTTTGTATATTATGTACTCTTACTATAATTAATATAAAAATACCACAGAAGAATTGTTCTATGGTTTTGTGGTTCAAGAAAAAATGTTTGCTATGGACTCGGCCTTCAAGGAATTCATCTCGTGCCTAGCACTCCACACTCCATATTCTGGCATTGGTTGGCCGATGATTAACGCACCTCCAAATTATCTTACATGGCTGAAATTTCAGTACCTCATTGAAAATATGCCCCACAATCGAGAAATCACATGGCACATTTTGAATAGGCAGAGCATAATGAGATGAATTAATTGTTCTCACGCATTGTGCCTACGTATAGGCATACTCTTATCTAGTTTCCTTGATTGTCGACACGAAGAGGAGGAGATGTAGCTCGAGATTCTAAGGACTATGTTGTTGTTTTATCATGGTAGATGTTCTCATGAGAGAACTAAGTTGTGAGGTCATCACTACTAGGTGGTACCTTGAACGGGGTTGATCAGAAACGAGGGACTCAAGTTTACCCATGTTAGGCCCCTCACGGTGGAGGTAGAAGCATACTCTTCCTTGAATGCCATTGATGATGGTAATCTCTACAAGGGTGCTACCTAGCTTTCAAGAGGTTCCAACCTATCCTTTGACGTCCTCGGACCCCCCCCCCTTTACATAATAGGCCAGGTTCCTAGTTTATAATAGACTCTGAGTCATGCTCACAGTCTGGATCCTATTCTAAGTCTTGTACATCTTCCTTATTTCCCAAATGTACATCATTTTCGGTTAATTCAGGTAAAGTGTATGCATGATGCATATACACACCTGATCAATGCATCAGGCTAGGCGGGGTAGCTAGCTGTATCTCGCCGAACATCCACCCGGCCGCCATTACCAGGTGAGAGCGCCGAGTCCAGCACTGGGGAGGCGAAGGCCACCTGCCCCCTCCCCCCATCCACCCCGGACCGCCTGTCCGGAGTGCACGCCGCAGTCCCGACCGGGGCGCCCCCCTCGAGCACCGAGGCAAACGGGAGCGTTGAGGCCACCTGCCCCACGCCCTCCCGCCGAACCTGCGCATCCTCCTGCAGTGGTCGCCCAACCAAAGGCGTGAGAAGAGAGGGGGCCATCAGCCCCGGCCCCCCAACCGGAGACTGAGGGGGGGCCTCCAAAGAACCCTGATTCGGACCCCCAGATGAGATCGCCCCCCCCCCCCCCCGCCACGTCACCACAAGCGGAAGTAGTCGAGTCCACAATATCCAACCTCGCTCCCCCACCCGAAACCTCCACACCCGCATCCTCAAAATCCAACGCCGGTAAAGAATACTCAAACTCCTCAATAGACTCCACCCGCTCACTCCACAGTCTCGGAGGAGCGGACGCAGGACCAAAGGAACCAAATCGCAAAGTGGTCGACGGCACAGACGCTCCAGGCGTCGTCCCTCCTCCTGCTGCCTTACTCGTCGGCTCCGGCCTCTTGGCCATCTCACTCACAGAATCATCGGCCATTTTTTCCTTACCAGCTGTATCATCGTCACCTTCACTCATGTCATCACCAGTGGCAGCTGGAGCCTCGGCAAAGAGGCTATCATCCTCAAACTGAATCTCAAGAGTGTATACCTGCCCTCGAAAAACCCATTTAACCATGTCGGGCACATAGTCGATGTCCAGAATACTGACCAACAGGCGAGCAATCCCATGAGCTCGAGTAAAGTCCATATCGACTCGCTCGGTCTTACCCACCATAAGACCGAGACTAGCAACCTCCCTGGCGTCCCGCAGTAACTCAGACGGAGCCCCCGAAAAGCGCAACCAGGCCTGGATAAGGGGTGTACCCTGGGGCTCAACCAGCTTCCACTCCTGGAACTCAAGTATGTCCTCTGTACCTAGGATCTTACACATCCCAAAGCTCAGCAACCTCTGTAAGTCCTCCACAGTTGGGAACTGAACCCTGAAAATGTTGGTCTCCAGCCTGACAAGCTCCCAATGGAAGTCACCTGGTGCCAGCTCCCGGAGACGCTGAATAATCTGAGCCTCAGACACTTGCCCTCTAGTCACCTTCACTATCCCAGTTGTCGAACTGTGCTCCTCCTGAGGAACCTCCCTCTCAGTCGGTGACTCAAAAAACGTGAGTTCAGAACAAAAGACACCATATGTCATGAGGCTCGGTCTCTGCGCCCGCACCAGCGGACACACTCCAGACTCGTGTGCAGGCTTACCACAAGAATCACAAATAACAGCCACACACTCAGCAATAAAATGACCCTTATCGCCACATCTATAACAAAGCATTCTTTTCTTTTTCTTAGCAAACTTTGCAGCCCTGTCCACCTCAGTACTGTCAGAGCCGTCCGCCGACATAGCCTGAGTCTCGGCCTCGACCGGAACCTCTACAGCGGCCGGTTCCGTCACTACGTCCATCGCCTGGCAAGCCAAGTCTGTCTCCTCAGCAATAGCATCGATTACCGTCTCAACCGTAGTATGATGTTGTCTTGGACGGTACCGACCTCCTCGGCCTCCTCGGCCACGATATCCGCGGAAACCGCCTCGGTTACGATTAGCTGGCCTAGTCGTCCCTTCGACAAAACCACCAGGCGACCCCAAGAAAGGCCTCTCAGCCGAACCATCACTCTGCCAGGCATATCCCCGTCCGCCACCCGTAGACGAGGATCCCCGGTGCTGTCCATCACCATATGTATTGTACCCGTCGTCACCCCACTGCCCTCGAAGTACCGCTCGAACATCCGCCTTAGCCGGAACTGGAGGTGGCTGAGCCTGCTGCAGCACCGGCGTCGCCGCATCGCTGACTTGCCTAGCCACAAAGTGCGGCGGTCTAGCTCCCACCTGCGCCACAGGGGGCAGGCCATGGGCACCCAGGGGCGGCGGCCTTGCCAGTGCACCTCGGCCCGCTGTAGCTCCAGTCGTCGGCACCGTCGGCCTAGGACCACCACGCCCCGCCGCTGTGATCACCGGCGCAGTCGGGCGGCACCCAGCCGGAGCAGCCACACCGCGGCCCGCTGGATTGATCTTGGCCCCGCCCACATGTGCTCGTTGGCCGCCGGCAACCGAACCAGGACGCCCCGCAGCAGGATCCGCTCGCAGGGGTGGAGGGGCGCCACCACGGCCGGCAGCAAGCGGCACGCCGGCGCCGCCGCCACCCGTGCCCGCAGGGGTGCCGCCTCCGCTGCGACCAGCAGCCGGCGCCTGCGAAGGCCCTCCGCGGCCCGCAGCGCACGGAGAAACCCCAGTGGCTGCGCCCGGTGGAACCCCACGTCCCGCCATCGCAAGGAGAGGAGGTATTCGAGCAGCCCGTCCTCCGCCGCGATCAGCAAAGCGCGGTCGTCCGCCTCCGTTCCGAACCCTAGCTCGAACCGTACGTGTGCATGGGGGTGTAGTCGTCGGCTGTGGATCAGACCGGGCCTCATACCCTGCGTCCAGAAGCCCCACATCTAACTTGGCCGGTTCACTCAGAACCGGCCCACCCACGAGACGACCCAACTCACGGCCCAGCAAGGCATTCAAACGAGCGACCCTGTGATCGCGGATCTCAGCGCCGCGGTCGATCGCCGGCGCCGGCACCGTGGCCGCCGCCGACCGTCGAGCCTTCTTTCTCCTTACTATCTTCCATGAATTGTCAGTGATGAAATCAGAAAGAACAGGTTTAGGAAGACACACCTTCGGAATCGGTCCCTTCCATGGCCTGACCGCCGATGCCGCATTCCTCCGATGAACGACACGTCGCACCAGCTCCTTCCTCTCGTCCGGATGAAGCCCCACCCGCGCCGGATCCTCCACCGCTATTGGCGACCGCATCTTCATCATAACCTGCATGAAATAGATCGCCTATCAAAGAACTAGGCGTAGGTGACAGCGGCGAACGCATCGCCATGTCTCCATCTCCGGCGTCGTCCTCGTTGTCTGACTCCATCAGGGCCCAAAACCGGCCGCCAATACCCGCCCGAGCCGCCGCGGGGAGGCATGGCGCGGCGGCGGCCGCCGCAGTCCCCCGGGGACACACCCTGGGAATCGCCTGGGAAGTCGCCCCCCCCCCCAGTCGCCTCGACCCCATTAATTGGGTAGATAACGAATCATCGTATGGTGAGGGTTGTGTATGGGCGGCGATGCCGCTGTTGGAGTCACGAAGCTCCAATGGCGGCTCAACAGTATCTTTGCTGATTAATATGATTGTGTGACTGTGGAGTGTGTTTAGTTGATACTATGAGAGGAAATTTTGGCGTGCTAGCCTACGAAGCATTGATACGCCAGAATTACCTGTATCGCTGTTCACGACGTCGCCGATACGCCGATACCCCAGATACGGCTTAGATACGGGTATCCCACAAGTATCCCGTATTTTGATTTTAAGAAAAAGGAAAAAAATGCCGATACAGCCGGGACTCGCGCGCGACACCTCTGGACGAGGCGATCCAGAGCGAGCCCAATAGCCCTCGAGCCACGACCACTAACCTTAATCCTATCTCGCACTCGACCACATCATGCATCGAGGGTTGACTCAGGTCTCAGGGCCGCCTCCGCCGCCAGCCGTGGACGCCACCGCCGCCGTCGCCGCCTCCGCCGCAGGTAGTGGCTTGCCGCCGCCGACCCAGCTGCCTGGAATCGCCTCTCTGCCTGACAGCCTCGAGTCTTTTGCTCTTCTCCGCCGCTGCCGCAAGGTGAACTATTTCCTCGAGCCCTAATATTGCACTGAAGTGTAGTTGATGCGTTGATGTATGCTTGGCTGCTGGGCTGCTGCTGGCTTGTGTAGATGTATCATTGATCAGTCCATGTAGGTAGTAGTAGCAATGCTCGTTGGATAAAATCATAAAATTCCTTGATAAGGTTTCTGCTTGTTTATATTTGTTCGATAAATTGATGTATGCTTGGGGCTTGCCTACTGCTGTTGATGTTGCTGGCTTGCTGCTTGTTGATGTTTGTGGCGTAAACTTACTTGCTGATATTGCTGCCGCCTCCTATTGCTAGGTAAGAAGATACAAGTATACACCATGTCATCTGCGGGGAGTAGCATGGCAGCAAGCCAATCTTCAGTCGGTGGTACTGCGAGCAATAGCATTGAGGTTGATGGTGCACAGGAAGGGGTCGAGAATAGTGTTGTCAATCCGAAATATCCATTCTGGAAGTATGCTACAAAACTAGCTGGAGACTCATCAGGTCGAGGAGGCAATACAAGTTTTCGTTGCCACTTCTATATGCATGATTTCCTAGGAAGCTATACAAGAATAAAAGCACATCTTCTTAAGATACTAAATCCGGCATAAGCTCAATGAAGATTGTTCTCTCTATATTGTTATCAAGAAAAAACTTCTAAAACGTTGGAAGAAGAGTAGTACCCCCCCCCCCCCTCCATTGTTTGGCTCACTCGCTCAATCCGAGGTTTGCTCTTTATATATGTTTGTCATTTGACAATCTCAAGTTCTCAACTTTAAAAGGTTTGCTGATTTTGTGTTGTCATGCTAAAAGGTACTACAGTCCGAATTGGGTTGGGGCAGCCCGTGGCCGTGTTACCCCCCTTGATGATAATGAGAATTTTCAAATGAGAAACAAGTGTTTGTAGAAGTTATTTCCAGATCCAAATGACCACAAGACTGTCAAGAAAGAATTTGCCGATTTTGCTCTAATGATGAATGACTTCTAGAATGCAGATTCAATTGAAGATAGAGATGATTTCGAACCAAAGCAATGGTGGGGCACTCATGGAGGAAGCACAAAGTTCTTGAAAAGTTTGGCATTGAAGTTACTTGGTTAGCCTTCATCTTCATCTTGCTGTGAAAGGAATTGGAGCACATATTCCTTCATCCATAGTTCTGAGGGAAACAAGCTCACTCCTGAATGTGCTGAGGATTTAGTGTTCGCACATAACAACCTGCGTTTGCTTTCAAGACAATCCGAGGCTTATCATGCTGGCCCAAGCCGGATGTGGGATGTGGGTGGAGATGGGGTTGAGAGCTTCACTGGTGTTGGCATACTTGAAGGTGCAAACCTGACACTTGATGAACCTGAATTGGAGGCTGAGATCATGAATGCTCTCACTTGAGTTGTCCTCATTTAGTTTATGTTGTAATGCACAATTATCCACTCTTTGACTATGGGTCTATGGCCACCTGAGCCTTGTCTCTTCCTGTTATTATGTTGTAATGAACTGTTTGACTATGGATTTTCCTCTTTATCATGTTACTTAGTGAACTTTTGCATTATTTGTCTATGCCACTGAGAATTTAGAATTGAAACTTATTGGAGGCTGAGAACAAGGAAGTTTATATTCATTTCATCGTTTGGTATGCTACTGCTACAAGCCAACTTATTTACAACCTTTTCACTTTCATGTTTGTCTGTTTCATATTATCAAGTTTAATATCATGTGATGTATTTTCTATTTTGCATACACCATGCGGAATTGAGGAGTTGAGGGCCTAGATGATCATTCAAAAGTGAAAAGAAAGAAGGCATGGAAGCAATCAGGCAACCAGTGGGGCGGTATTACAAAGCAACCAACACCGATCACATAGCAATGCTCGGGCGAGAAGCACAACAAGTGTTGCTGCGGGGCATACCACGCCACCCCTGGCCCGGCCAGGCCTAAAACGGGCCCACAAAGCCTCGACAGCCACGTTGCAGTAGGGCAGCACCAGCGCGCCAGATATCTCTCTCATTTTCAATCTTGATGCTCTATTTTAGTGTCGTACTACAACGTCGCTCATTAAAGTGATATCTGAACTGTATTTTCGTTTTTTTCAAAGCGTAGCATATATCTTGGCATCATTAATATTGAACTTTGCACATATACGAAAGACATGGATATGTATATACCCAAAAAGGCTTTTCTCCTCTTTGTTTTATAAAGCAACCAACACCGATCACATGGCAATGCTCGGGCGAGAAGCACAACTAGCCCAAAGGAAAAGAGAAAGAACAAAGAAGAAAAAAATGCCAACAATGGCAGCTCAACAAAGCACAGATGACCCGCCACCGTTGCGCCCTCCGGAATCGACCCAGCACAGACCAAGGCTCCGATCCACCGTGTATCAAGGAGCACCTCAAAGAAGGGATGCGACGCCGACGATGTTGCTGCCCGGACATGTCCTAGGGTCTCCCCGGGCACGGGGAAGGGAGTGGGAGAGATGGATGCCTCCGACACCTTCCAGGAAGGGATGGCGGCACCCGCAGGTCTCACCGCATCGGAGCCGAATGAGATGCCAAGGGTTATCTCCTGCATTCCAAACCCCACTACCAACCCGGCCGGAGACAACCAACCACCTCGCCGCCCACCAGCATGCGCCACCGCGGTCTTGACACCACCCACACCGCCTCACTGAGATCACCACCACGAGGCCAAGAGGATGGACAGAGACGCACCAGGCGATGGGAGCAGCAGCACCGGAGCTGCGCGGGAGGTAACAACCTCCACCGCCGTTGTGCGGGAGGCCCGTGCCTCCGGCACCGTCGCGGTCGCCATCCGGTCGCAGCATTGGGGCATACCAGGCCACCCCTGGCCCGGCCAGGCCCAAATCGGGCCCGCAATGTCTCGTCGGCCATGCTGCAGCAGGGCAGCACCAGCGCAGCCAGCATCCACCCTCCATCTCTGCTCCCCAGATTCTCGGAAGCCACGCCGATGATCCACCCAGCCGCCAGCCCGTCCAAACCCAGATGGGGCCAGATCGCGTCGCCGCGTCACCCAGCTGCTAACGGCAACTCCGCCGCCCAGTAGATCGCACGCCACCACGCCGGAGAGCCCCACCGCCGCCTAGAAGCCCCCCACGGTGCCGCACAGCCCCACGTCAGCGCGACCTGAGAGGGGAATGGCCAGCAGCCGCCGCCACCAGCGCCGGATGCCAGCGATGGCGGTGAGGAGGGAGGGAAGGGGGGATGGCTCGGGGAGGAGGCGCTGGGGGCGACGCGGTCGCAAGAGGGGGGGGGTGGGGCACCTTTCTACCACACTTGGAAAGTCTTTCAGAATTCTAGATATGTATCTATAGTTGAAAGGAATCAATATTTTTAATTTTATCGCAGTTTTACTATCCACTCCGGGAGCTATTTTGGCACCACCTGTATAGGAAACTAGGAATTCTTAGCTGGTGTCTTTGTTCATGGAAGGAAACATGTGCTGAATTTGTGTAGAACAGTTTTGTGATGAACGCATGCAGTTTGGACTTTATCATGTGTTATGACTGGCATACACTATAGCCGGAGAAGGCCTAATGGCGCTGGCACTTAGGGGCCCGGCCAAACTTATCTTATTGTGTTAGGAGCTTAGCCCATTTATATCATTAGGAGGATTATATAAACTAATGTAATGACCCGTTTTGGGATTAAGTAGAAGCAATCATATTTGCTCGGCTTCCTGAAGGGAGCCGAGAGACCTAACCCTAGCCGCCGCCCCCTGCGTCCTCTCTCTCTCGCGCGGGCGCGCGTGACGACGGTGCCCTAGCGTCGGCGACCTCGCCTTCCTCCACGCCAAAACCCCTTCCAACCCTACTACCTACGAGCTAGACCGGAGCTCATCGGCTTGGTGCTGGCGGTGCGC
The DNA here is from genome assembly GCF_018294505.1 of Triticum aestivum. Lineage (NCBI taxonomy): Eukaryota > Viridiplantae > Streptophyta > Magnoliopsida > Poales > Poaceae > Triticum > Triticum aestivum. The sequence continues at coordinate 692,399,316 of NC_057813.1, forward strand.
CACTGGAGGCCATATTTATGGGGGCAGTCGTTCCGTATCCGCACAGACCACTACAACCTCAAATTTTTGTTGGACCAGTGCCTCTCCACCCTGCCACAACATCAGTGGATCAGCAAGCTCTTCGGGTTTGACTTCACCATTGAGTATCGCCCGGGTCGCCTCAACACCGTGGCGGACGTGCTATCCTGCCGCGACACCGACCTCGACACGGACGCCGTCGACTCCACAGGGGTGGCCCTCTGCATCCGCTTTGGCCCCTCCTTTGTCTTCATGGACGACATCTGCCGTGCCACCGCTAGCGTTGCCGACGCGCAGCTCCTCTGTCAGCGCCTCATGGACGGCGACCTGGAGGAGCCGTGGCAGCTGGCCGACGAGCTGCTCCTGCACGGGCATAGGATTTTCTTGCCAGATCACGACAACCTCCGTCACTAGGCCCTGCTTCTGGCCCACTCGGCCAGCCACGAGGGTGTGTAGAAGACCCTCCACCGTCTCCGCACTGATTTCTACATCCCCGGCGATATCGTGCGTTGGTGCGCGACTGGGTGCGGTCTTGCATGGCATGCCAGCGCAACAAGATGGAGACACTGCAGCCGGCGGGGCTGCTACAGCCCCTGGAGGTGCCCTCTCAGGTCTGGGCCGACATCTCCATGGACTTCATCGATGGCCTCCCCAAGGTGGGCGGCTAGTCAGTTATCCTTACGGTGGTCGACCGCTTCTCCAAGTATGCGCACTTCATTGCGCTCGGACATCCCTACACCGCCACCTCTGTCGCACAGGCCTTTTTCGATGGTATCGTCCGCCTTCACGGGTTTATGTCCTCCATCGTCAGCGACTGTAACCCGGTGTTCATGGGACATGTCTGGCGCGACCTATTTCGGATGGCGGGCGTGAAGCTCCGCCTCAATACGGCTTTCCACCCCAGACGGACGGCCAATCTGACGTGGTCAACAAGGTTATTGCCATGTACTTACCTTGTGTTATAGGTGATCGCCCACATGCATGGGTCGACTGGCTCTTTTGGACGGAGTACTGCTACAACACCTCCTACCACTCCGCCCTGCGTGCCACGCCCTATGAGGTGGTCTACGATCGTCCTACGCCACCCATCTTGCCGTTCCAGCCGGACACGACACGGACCAAGGCGGCGGCCGAGCTTCTCCGTGGCAGGGATGAGATCCTTGCCGAGGTGCGCCAGCGTCTTCTCCAGGCCCAACAGCTGTCCAAGAAGTACTACGACACTCACCACCGCGAGGCAGAGTTTGCGGTGGGCGACTGGGTGTGGTTGCGCCTACTTCACCGCTCTATGCAGTCACTCGACCCGCGCGCAAAGCGTAAGCTGGGTCCCTGCTATGCTGCGTTGTTTCAGGTGTTGGCCACGTCGCCTACCGCTTTCAGCTACCACCGGGCGCTCGCATCCGCGATGTCTTCCATGTGGGCTTGTTGAAGCCTTTTCACGGCGAGCCACCGGCAGTCACGTCGGACCTGTCTCCGACCTCCGAGGGCCGTCTACTTCCCGGTCCAGCGAAGGTTTTGAAGGCCCAGCTGAGTCGGGGTGTGTGGCGCTTGCTGATTCAGTGGCAGGGACTTCCGGAGGAGGACGCCACTTGTGAGCACCTCGACGAGTTCCGCCAGCACTTTCCTGACTTTCAGCTCGAGGACGAGTTGTTTGCGCAGACGGGGAGAGATGTTATGACCAGCATACACTATAGGCAGAGAAGGCCTAATGGCGCAGGCACTTAGGGGCCAGCCCAACTTATCTTATCGTGTTAGGGGCTTAGCCCAATTATATCATTATAGGAGGATTATATAAACTCATATGTAAGGACCCGTTATTGGATTAAGCAGAAGCAATCATATTTGCTCGGCTTCCTAAAGGGAGCCGGGAGACCTAACCCTTGCTGCCGCCCCCTGCGCCCTCTCTCTCTCGCGCGCGCGTGACGACGGCGCCCCAGCGCCAGCGACCTCGCATTCCTCCACGCCAAAACCCATTCCACCGCTACAACCTACGATCTAGACCTGGTTGGAACCCAGCTCCTATCAATCATGCTAATGTGGTCTCAAGGTCCTATCTATTCATACTTTTATGTGTATACCATTCATTGTGGCACGGAAGAAAAACATCTATATTTATCCCTGACTGATTTTTTGAGCCAGATTGCATATTACTCTGTGCTTATTTATTCTTCACCGTGCATCTTATTGTTCAGTAGTACTAGTATTTTTGTCATGAGATTGAAGGATACAACAGGCTTCTTCCCCTGCGCTGCAAACTGCACCTACTGGTGGGACCCAACAGGTACAAGGTGACTTGAACCTATAGGCCTGAGGTGTTGGCGTGGCTCGAGAAGAAGGACCCCTCCTGCCATGAGCCAATGAGACGGTGACCATGCTGTACTCAATGTCACTGTTTGCTTGTCAGCGCACAGTCATTCTAACGAGAAAAATAGGAGGTCTCCAATCGATCCATGGTGGACACATGGAGCGACTGGGCATTAGATGGTGTTCGCAGGAATGTCGTTTCTGCAGTCAAACGATTGAACTCGCTGCGCAAAAAATAAATATAAAAGCGTTTAGATCACTACTCTTATATTTTCTTTAAGGAGGGAGTATTTGCCAATCATGCATCATCGGTTCAGAATTTGCTTCATATATTTTTGTATACAAAAAGAAGTATACACATAGTATATAACATGTAGTAGCTCTGCCACTTGTTGTGATTATTTGCTAAACTCTGAAAGGTCGATGGACTTATGGAAGTCACTACTTGGTCAACGCAAAAAAAGCTAGTACTTTTTTTAGACAAAAAAAACTACTTGGTCAACTGGGTCAATGCTTTGCCGCCCCAAGCACTTGGGCTGCTTTGGCAGCCCTTTTAGATTAAAAAATTAGTACTGGCACTTCGCCTTTTATTGCTTTGGTGGGAATATACAGCTCCCAAAAAGTAGTGGGCTAGTACCCTGCTGCCATGCAAAAAATCTGACCGGACCTCTTCCTCATAGCCGTCGTGATCACCTTCGTTGAGGATTTCAAAGGAACAAGTTGGCATGATACTTGTTGGTACGACCGCCAAAATAATTGCCCCTGCCATATTTCTATCGCCTGGGAGGAAGAACAGGACCATCCACGCGCCTTCGATAAGAAGCATGGTTAAATGGTCTACATGGCAGTCTCAAATAGTATCCAATTTGAAAATCGTGTCTCCTATGTACTCGCCTTCAATCACATGCCAGATTCTGGTGTCGATTAGCCGATGATTGACACACCTCCAAATTGGCTTACATGACTCAAATCTGAATGCCTCGTTGAAAATCAGCAATCACGTGGAACATTTTTAATAGGCGGAGCTTAATGAGATAGATAAATTGTTCTCATGCATTGTGCCTACGACATAGGCATGCTCTTATCAAGTTTCCTTGATGGTGGAGATGGAGAAGGGGAGACGTGGAGCTCCAGAATCTAAGGACCGCGAAGAGGATTATCCACATCGACCGAGAGTAGAGAAGCTATGATGCCCGTGGAGGCCTCCGCGTGCTCTCTCAGAGGAATATGCAGCAGCTGTCTATTTCCAATCTTCAACAGCACATCGATGTATCTTCTCACTAAAGGGTGACCTTGTGGAGCCATCACGTCTGGTTCATAGACACGAGCTCCCTTTCTTCCTCTTGGCTTGAGTCCTATCGGCAGGCAGGGCAACTTTGGCTTCAATTCCACAATCGCATCAGGAATCCTCAACCAAAAACACTCCACGCACTATTTTTTGGACGGAAGAAGGGCCTTGAAGTGTCCCAAGAGCTGCACTAATTATCAGCGGTGATATTACAGGTTGGAAAAGGACTTGAGAAAAAGAAATTACAACTCAGTCCTTCAAGTTTGAAAGAAGGACCCTAAACTGAGAACTTGAATCACAATTGGGTCCGAACAGTGGGGGGAAACCCTTTTTCGGAATTGGGTCCGAACAGCGGCTCCAGCTCAGATGCGATCTAGTGACACCGAGAAGGACACCTGCTTGGGGCAAAGCATGTATGTTTCTTTTTTGTTGGCCAATCGCGCATCCAAGATGGATCAAATGATTGATGATCACAATACTTTGTTCATTCGTTTGATGTGATCCATTCAATCAAATGTCCATAGGAGACTACATAAATGCGGGCCAGACATAAGATGGATTGGCAATAGACTTTGTTCATTCGTTTGATGTGCACATCGATGTGGGCCAGCCAAAGGCTTCGTTTAAGTGATATCGATGCAAAAGTGCACTGAAAATGAGCGAACACTGAGATGCATAACATGCAAAATAAGTAGGAACGCATGACCGGTCCTCAAATGCATGCATACCACACTTTACCTATTCAACCATGCTGGGCATGTATGTCAGCCAGCTAACCAGCTGCAATGCATAGGTATGGCTTGATACTCTACTGCTATATAAGGTCGATTCACCACCCAAAAGAGTGAACCAACCTACTTAGTCACCCCCTTAAGACAATGCTGACACAAGCAGCTTGTGTGCCATGGGCTGTGGCCAACAAGTGTCCAAGTTAGCTTGAGCGTTCGGAGATTGGAGCAAACGAAACTACAATCACATCTCGATCGAAGCTATACAATCAGACGATTGTACATAAGTGTAGTTACACTCAATCATATCTCAAAGTCGTCCAACTATATAAAACACAATGTAGTTGTTGTACACGGATGGAGGATCTAGGCATGAAATCACAAACGTTGTAGTGGAGGTCTGAATTATGTTGAGCAAGGTTATTCAGTTGAGCCTCGTAAATTTATACTTACACTTGAATGTGGCTTTTGCAGTGGGCCTGGTCTATGGTTTGGCCATGCTCAATGCTTCAACCATCTTCGGTGCTTAATAGTATATGTGAGACAACTCATCAAGATTGTTTTGAAAACAAATCGGCTAGATCTCCTGCTGAGCAATGGAAATGTTAACTTGTCATCATTGTGCAACGTTTTGAACACATTATCAATTATGTATCGAATATATATTGTGTAATTGTTTGACACTGTCGTTTATTATGTCAATCCGATTTGGCTGGGGGCTTCTGAAAGTGATAGATGTAAATACAATGATACTTCTAGTCTAAAAAAATAGTGTTGCTTTTCCTAGATGGCTTCTCGATGCATTTTCAGCTTTTGAAAGTGACAAGATCCATCTTTATCTCCATGCTCAAATGCATCTACGACCAGCTAATCCATAAGGTCCATGAGGATTAAAATCGAGCCCCTCTTACAGTATTTCCAACCACTACTAGTGCAATCGATGTCTAACCAAGCAATCTACAGAATTGTTAACACGAGAAATAAGAATAAGAAAAAAATGCTTTTAAACTAGATCAACTTCCGATTTCTCTGAAAGCCCACCAAATGAGGGAAAAAAAGACCAGGATTCTTAAGCACAAAGGGGATGGATGTACTGCAACAATGCTTCTTTTTTTTCCCATTTGCTGGCAACACACTAATGCCGCTTTCCCAACAAAGTGGTAAGCCAACTAGCATAAAACGGGAAACTGGGAACACCTAACTAGTAATTAGTATACCTAAAACAATGCACCTAACATGCAGTTTGCTGTCCATGTCTCTCAACGCAATATAGTAGGGGCACATCAGCTGAAGGAGAGATTTAGGTACCTAATTTGTCTTGCTTGAAGCAGAGGAGATCCAACTCATAATCGTAATGGACAATCCCCAAGGGTCAACAAACTGAACTTCAGGAAGCATGTTACCTGCATTTGGATGGCAAGTAGACAATTTTCTTGTGACATAATGCACATCAGGGTGGCCAAAAGCGGCGAGTGCACTTGCCATGAAGCTAAATGCATTTACGGTAATTTAGCACAGCAGGTTACAACTTGATCGCATCGGTTGAGCAGGCATTTAGGGGTGCGATCAACCTAACAATGGGCTAGCTTTTGTTGGTGCCAAATTTCCAAATGCATATGGGTTGTGCATGTATAATAATGAATCTAGAAATTGAAGAGAGTCAGACGTAGGACATATAAGAACACAAAGGTAATCTGAAAATATTGTTGGATTACTTCATCATCCATGCTGACAACTTCACATTATTATATGTCGTAGTCCCATTGACCAGTTTTAAAATTTACTGGGTATGAAAAACAAATGCTTCGTGTGATTATCTGGACATGTAACAAGTAGTAATATTCTCACTAAGTTAAATAGAACTCCTATATGACGCTCATTCCGGCAAATTGCCAAAGAAACACAAGTGGAGATGTGATGGACCGTCTTAACTAGACGCAAGGTCTTGGGGCTGTTTTCTGTCTGCTCTGGTGATTTCCCTTTTTCCTCTACCTTTCACAGGTTTTCTTCTTGTCATTCTATTTAAATCCAAAAAAAACTAAATAATCAATATTTCGTGAAATTTAAAATTTGAGAAAAATTTCTAAAATACATGAAGTTTTTCTAAAGTACACAAGCATTTTCTTAAATAACACGAACATTTTCTTATAAAAACTAGAAATATCAAATTAAAAGATTGCAAATATTTTTCTAAAATTTCTCATCATTTTGTAATACTTTGAAGATTTTAAATTTATTTGAATTTTTCAAAATTCACGCACATTTCAAAAATAACTGACATTTTTTAGTTCTTGTTTACATATATTTTAAGCCTATCTAACTATTCAGCAGAAGGTTTTTCACCAAAACACTGGATGGAAAATTGGAAGAGAAGAAACAAAGGAAGGAAATTTAGCAACGAAGTTCGCAGGTGTACAACGTGAGGCTTGTGCGATTTTCAACTATATGACGCACTTGGCGAAATATAGTACGAGTCTATTTAAAGTACGTATGCAGCATAGATCCCCTATTTGGGGACATGTGTGTCGAATCAAAAATCACTAATTGAGGATTACTCCTTCCAAAGATCACTCCCACCTCCTCAGGTTGTGAAAAGCGGCACGCTGTATGTGTGCCACTTGTCGCAACCTGAGAGTTCATTCAAAACATTTTATCTCTTAGACCGTGCGTTCGAATCTCAAACCGTTTTCACCGTTGTATTCCTCGCATCAAGATCTTTAAAACTAGACCCCATGTTGATAGATTTTTTTTTGTTTCCGAGAGGCGTGACCATGCCTCTCGCGGAAGCAAATCCGTGCCTCTCATGAAAGAAAAAAAAACCACATTTTTGAGAGGAACAGCCGTGTCTCTCACGGAAGCAAAACTGTGCCTCTCGCGGGAGCAAAACCGTGCCTCTCATGAAAGAGAAAAAAAAATAAGAAAACATCTTTTTTCCGTTTCAGGGAGGCACGGCCGTGCCTCTCGCAGAAACAAAATTGTGCCTGCCACAGAGGAAAAAAAAGGAAACGCGTACTTTTTGTGCAATTTCTTTGTCGGTAAGCTAAGAAAGACCAATGAAAAATCAAAACAAAACAAAAAAAGAAAAAAGACATCTAAAAGGCCGAAAACGCGTGCAGAAAAATTAAAATAAAAATCCAGAGGGAGCAACCAGAGCGTGATAGATGGCAGTTACTGGAGAAACAAGAGGCACTTGTTTCTTGCCCTAGCTTCTATAAGCTTCTCCTGAGGCTTCTATAAGCTTCTCCCGAGGCTTGGACGGAGATGGTGACGTCGCCACGGCGAGCGAGACGTTGATGCTGTAGTCGAACATGCACCGATAGACACCATCTTTTGCAAGGTCGGGCACTGATGCAACAAGCCTTCCTTGCACTCGCCACAAGATGTTGTGACCATGGCCAGCAGGGAGACACAAAATTGTTGATGCACAACCACCGGCTAGAAGGTCTGCCCCGATGTTGCAAGCCCAGTCGTCACTCTCTCACAACGCTGCTACAGCCTAGGCACGAGTGCTTAAAGGGCATTCAACAGTGATGCAGGGACATCCGCGTGCACTTCTGTGAGAATGGTGTAGCTACAGCATGTAGCGTGCGAGGGTGCTGCCACGGATTGCGGCTGCAAGCTTGCCACCTGAGGTGCTACACCCCCGCAAACATGGGAACCGGTGATGTCGCGACGACCCCGATCGGCGTCCGCCATGCTACGAGGGGTGCCGGTGGTTTCCAATTGGGTTGTTGTGGCCAGTGTTGCAGCCGATGCTGTAGGAGGTCACCAGTGTTGCAGCGATGCCGGTCCGGTGGGAGCAGCAGCCGACCTAACCATCAAACCATTGGACTGTTTCCTTTGATGGTGTATACGCATTCGTGTGTGTTGTATGTATGTTGTACGTGCGGGCCAGCCACGTGCTCATTCATTTACTAGAGACTAATTCAAAAGTGCACTAAGGAAAAAAAATGATAGACCAATGACATGCATGACAGGCAAAAAAGCAAGAGACATGCATGACCTAGCCAGCTGACTAGCCATTCCCCTCGTATATAAGTACTCCCTTCGTCCCAAAATTCTTGTCGAGGAGTATATAGTTGGCTGTTCTATTAACTCACCATCCCTTGAACACGAAACTGTCTAGTTAGCCATCCCAGCTTGAAGACGAAACTGTCAGGAACAAGCTCGTGTGGTATGGCCCATGGATAACAGGTGCTCATATTATGTGAGCATAGGAGATTGGAGCAAACCAAATCACAATCACATCTCAGGACAAAAGGACATGGCGTTTGTACCTGTGCTTCAATGTAGTCATACATAGATCAACGATCATTGTCAACCTAGCTACGTTTGCTTGTCAAATCATATGTGTACTGGTGGATGTGTAATTGGGTTAAAAACACCGGCAAGAGAAACTACTGTGCCAAACCAAACAAGAGAAAGAAGGATTATTCAATTCGAGTGAAGTGCATCATAGGTCTCAAATATTTCAAAGGGTGTCATGTAGGTCTTCGAACTATGAAAATCGTCATCCCAGATCCTCAAAGTGTAATATGTGTGTCATCCTGGTCCTCAAAGTATTTCAAAGGTATCATGTAGGTCCTTGAACTATTTCAGAGGTGTCACATATA